>NC_073347.2:13351060-13654090 GCF_027580225.2 Misgurnus anguillicaudatus | reverse complement strand
TAAACGCCTCATCGGCATTTATCATGTGTGTAACTTCTGCCATTCTCAATGGTGTGACTGGGACACTAACTCTGCTTGTCATCATAAACAGATAATCAGATTGTGATCTTTATTCCCGCTTTATTAATATGCGGCTGAATATGCTGCACTTCATCTTTTCGACACACAGCTCCATAACCATCTCGCAAGTGTTGATAGGCTATTACTCGTGAGATGTAACCTGGTCTGTAACCAATCAGATAGCGCCGTGGGCGGGACATTGATCAAGTCTTCAGAGTGGTGAATACAGAGATGCTGCGCGGCAGCTGTATCAGAGCCAGCCAAAGTAGCGCATTTTAAAACAAAATTGACTTTAATCAAACCACGGATCCGTGATAAGTTTTGTGATCCGTCTCGCCACTAGTGTAGTAGCACTGATCACTTTGAGAGGGGGATAAATTGATCCCCACCGGGGATAAAAATAATTAAGCAGAGGCAGGGATACATTGACCAGAAAGGGGGAAATCCCACGCATCCCCCCCGGCAAATCGCACCCTGGATGTAATACTATAGAAGCAGTGTGTGTTATGTGACCCTTAAAATCACAGGACCAGATATGCCCATAATTGAAGAAACACCCCAAATTGATTTTTCTGTTTACAGTGATTTGCTGCACTAAATGGATCAGATGCACTGTGATGTTTTTACCTGGATGTTTTATTTTTAAGTCACATGAGCAGCAGACCCATTGTCATGTTCTGTATGTGTAAATTTATAGTGATTGTATGGAAGTACGTTACATGTAGTTTCTCTTATAAAAAAGTTATAGTGGCAAAGGATGAGTCAGTTTTTCCCAGCATTCTGTGCGATTACTGTGCATTTACTAACATACAAAGAGTTAGACTTCATTGAAGGGATTTACTGTAATCCAGCAATACCGGCTCTTTACACACACACTGGTTTCCTGCAGATAATGATGAGGATCTTCTAAAATCTAGTGAAAAGCTAAGCTAGTTTTTCAGAAACTGAGAAGCATTTAAGGCATCATAAATGTGTTTGAAAACGAAGGAAACTTACGTATTCTGACTATTAAAGGAGCATTTCACCCGTGGAAACATTAATCTTTATTAAAAGTGGATCATATTTGTAGTCGAAATGTAACATAAATTTAGAATTTGGTGCCTATTTGACTGAGAAAAGGATTGTTTGTAGTCTCACCCCCTCTACAAAGATATAGAACTTCCTTCTTTCAATGATGCAAAATGATGATTTTTACATCATTGAAAGAAGGAAGTGCAACACTGAAATCCATATTTCTCCTGTCTCAGGGGAAACAGGGGGAATGATGCATGACCATTCAAAAACATGACTGGGTTTCTAACTATACAAAGCTTAATGCAAATGGGTGAAGTGTCCCTTTAAGATACCATAACAAGAATCAGAAAAAAACTATAATTTTTGTCCTTCACAGAAAGTAATTCCAGTACAAAGACAGCTAAAAAAGTCCAATATGTTTGATCCAGCCCAGTCTTAAGGAGTTGCGTATAAATAGCACGAAGTGTAAAAATCGTGCAATACATACGCCAAATTCCACTTTGGCGTGCATATGATACGCAAGTCCTTCCCATTCACTTAAACTGTGCATCTTTTTTTGTTGTTTTATTTATTGGTTTCTCAATAATATTTTTGCTATTTTTTTACCATTTTCGCTTGGGTTTAGGGTTAGAACAACTTTTTGTTATATAAAAATGACATCCTAACCCAAACCCCAACTCTAACCCCAACTCCAAGCGACCATGGCTTAAATATGGACAAAAACATGGAGAAACCTGTATATTAAATAACCTCATTTAGCAAATCTGAAATCTAACCCTAAGCCCAAGCGAAAATGGTTTAAAAAACAGAAAAAATTGAGAAACCAATAAATAAAACGACAAAAAAAGATGCACCGTTTAAGTGAATGGTAAGGACTTGCGTATCATATGCATGCCAAAGTGGAATTTGGCGTATGTATTGCACGATTTTTACACTTTTTACGTGCTATTTATATGCATCTACGAGAGACTGGGTAGTTTGATCTTAGGGATACACATACTGATAAAAGCGTATTGAATCCACAGCTTTTTATTTTTGTTCATATTAAAGTTATGCACTGTTACCCTTGCAGAATATCCATCCAAAAACTCTGCATGTTTGTGTTCTGGTTAAATCTACAACTAGTGTCACCTCAGTCACAATTCTGTTAGTCCAACCTGCAGAGATTCGACTGGTATTTTAACAAGATAAATGATTGCCTCTGACTGAAATCAAACTTTTAGTGCACGAGTATGGTGGTGGATTGTGAAGAGAAGTGCAGGAAGGAATAAAGCGAGGGAGTGCATGAGGAGGGATTAAAAGTGAGGACGGGGGTGGTGGAGAGGAAGGGGCCACATACAGAGAGGGAGGGGGTAGCAGAAGAAGGGGGCGGAGCCGCGAGCAAGCAGCGCGGAAAGTGGAGGAGAGGACAGGACACAGAGGAAAGGGGGTTTCGGAGTGAACTACAACAGAACAGAGAGGAAACTTCAGCATTATGAGTGGAAATGTGTAAGAGGGAACAATACAGATAGAGTTTGTATGTCTGATATCGAAGAAGCGAGTCTACAGGATACAGCGAGCAGGGTGGGATTGTACCTTCGGGACCGACCGGACAGACTCAAGGAGGGAACCATGCAGAGCACCATGGGTATGTCAGTAACACGACTGTATTTATTACACCCTTTAGTTCAGATTACCTCCGCTGCTCAAAACAATAAGCTTTTAGGGCTTTGAAGTGATGTGAAATGAATGATTAACTTTTTTAAAAGCTGATAGCACCAGGGTGATAGCACCAGTGTGTTTTTGAAGTTTGGGAACATTGTTTGGGATTTTTGTTGAGAGAGGTACTTTTTAGTAAAACCATTTTATTAACGTGTTTTCATACAAAGTACAAGTTAGCTTCTAAACAGTGGAAATGTTTTTTGCTCTAAAAACAATCAAGTTGATTTAATATTAACCTTGTCTCAGGTGCATCTTCTAAGTAAAGGTGAAAGAAAACAAATCATAAGCAATTGTTGACATGCAGTAAAAATGTAGAGGTATAAAATGTGGATAGCATAGTTTAGGTATTTGGTCTTAAAATAACTGTTGAGGAATGATAAATGCTGATGTTCATCAATGATGTTGGATGGCAGACTTTTTGCAAAATTAATAAATAGGATATTTGAGCCAAAGTCTCAATTTCCATCAAGAGAAACATTTGAAAAATCAAATGCATTTTATGATTGTTGTTTCAGTGGGTATTTATTGTTTGTGAAGATGGTAGGCTTTGTTGCTTGTTTGTTATGATGTGTGAGCATGGCCTTGTCCGGAGATGAATCTAACTTACACCATTTAGTTAAATTTGTTTGCTTGTTACAGATCCATTCTATGGAAGAAACATTTTCAAGCATGTTCTGTTGTATTTTGCATTGCAAAGATGAAAGAAAAGGGCCGTTATATATGAACAACTGGCCTAGATTGAATCATTTGACTGCCAACACACACGGCAAGAATTCCCAAATCACTCCACACTCGGTGCTTACACAAAGCTTTTTCAAACAAGTCAAACAGCACTAAGCCTCTTGCCCAGCGTGCAGTCTTGATCTATTGACGTTTTGTTTTAAAACGGGACGAGGCTTTGATTTGCAGCGCTCACAAGTTTATTGAGATTTGTGTTTGGAGCGTGTGCATGTGACTCAGTTCACATTCTTTTACGGTAAAAGCCTAAAATAGAGGCGCATGTCAGCGGCACACAGACTCCTGATGAGATCACCTGGAGGGGGTGGAAAGGTGATTGCGTCAAGTCGGAAAATAATAGACGAGTTAAATCACTCTCATATGTTTTGTAGCTTTAGTTAGTCACTGGCTTTGTACTGACACAATCTGTGTCACATTGTTTTAGGTTCAAAATGGCTTCCCAGACACTTTTCTCCTCTCTTCTGCTCTCCTATTCTCATCTCTGTTTTCATTTATGAGATGCTTTTATGTGCCAAGTATTTATATAAGGTTGTAGCTTCCTGCAGATGTATATACAGAGGGAGAGCTCATTAACTCAGCTGACTGCATTGAATCACAACTTTCCATGCCACTCTTTTCCTCCCCGTCTAAGATCGACTGGAATCTGGTGGGACTTGGTTGTCTGTACATCCACATCCCTACGCTGCTGTTTTCACCATGCTTTTTTGTTGGTCTGTTTGTGGCTCTTGCGTGGTTCGCCGTCTATGCACTTTTGTGATGAATTACATATTCATGCTGGCAAAGTTTGTCTGAGGTCGCGCTGGTTATGTAAGCATTGGCATGGAATTAATTTGCCGTGCCACTTTTCCCAGGCTGCAGTTTGTGTGTGCCCACATTTTAGTTTGATTATGAGGGTGATGATTATGGCTTGTCAGACAAAACCACAAGTTTGTTTGTATGTCTCTTTTTTGCTGAAGCTGGTTAAGAAGACCTCGAGAAGGAGGGAGAGGAGCCATTTTGGGAAGACCCAGTGGGCACAGCCTGTAATGAGATATTTTGACTTAAAGAAGCCATCTGTTTATGAAATTGTTGTTTAAACAAGTACTAACCCTAACTAATTTGATCAGTCATATGTTTTTATCTCTAATGTTGTTTTTTATTTATATACTTTAGGGGCAGTTTCCCAGACAGGGTTTAGATTAATCCAGGACTAGGCCTTAGTTATGTTGGGACATTTAAGTAGTTTTAAAAACAATACTGGTGTGTATCTTGAGACAATGGCACTGATATACAGCTTTGTTGTTTTAGCAAAGTTTTAATGTCCATCCATATTTATTTTTCACTTATTAAGATACAAACAGAAAATACAGGAAATATGTACAGAAAATTAAACACAAACCAATTTTCAGAATTAAATGTCTTCAGGCACCAGTCAGTATTTAGTGTGACATCTCTTGGCACAAAACACATCTTGAACTTTTTTAAGGAGACTGTAGTCCTGAAGTCATTTGATTAGAATTAGAAATTAGGATCTCTTAAATTTAGGTTTAAGAGATCCTGCAGCTGCCTGCTATTGCTCAAGTGAAATGGGAGTTTACCCTAAATACTTGACACATCAGTTTATACTTTTATACTGTTTTTAATACTACATAAACATTTCCTGTATTTTCTGGTTGTATTATATTAAAGAGACTTAGAAATTATTATATATGATCATCACTATAACATTGCAAAAACAACAAATCTAATAGGAGCATGGTGGCCTAAGACTTTTGCACAGTACTGTATATAAGAAATAATTGATGATGGGCCGTAAATTATTTGAAAATAATGCACACCCAATGTGGTAATGCGGCACACCATAACACTGCGAAATTATTTAAAGGACCGGAGTAAACCCTGTCCGGGAAATCGCCCCATAATGTTTTGTTTACCAGCCTTTTGGTATCAGGTGTAATAAATAATCTATGCTACAGTATTTGCATGGATTCTTGGTAGCATTATTTAATTAATTCTTCCCTCGTCTTTAGGAAACCAAACATTTGTTATTTTCAACAAGGTATTTGTTCCAGGGTTCAGTTTAAGAACTTGTCAGACCATTAAACATACAAAGACCGGAAATTAAGTTCTACCGAGCCCCTAAGGTGAAAAAAATCGAAAGTTTAGTTTCATGTGCTCATGTGAAACTTTCATGTGCTTACGCAAAACCTTTATGTGCGTGCACGTGAAACTATCACGCGCGCATGTGAACGTATCGCACACGCGATAATTTCACGTGAGCACGCAAAACTAAACGCGGTAGTTTCACGTGCACACTCGATAGTTTCATGTGCGCATGCAAAACTAAACTTTATTTCATTTTTGATCCATGTCCCTTTAGGGGCGCCGTAAAGTTCCGCTCAGACGCGTACCTGCGAAAAAGTGCGTCCGATGTCTGAGTTTACGATCAAATCTGAATGAAGATATAAGATTACTTGCTCTTATACACTGTAAATATTCCTTGTTACAATTACACTTTTAAGTTTAAACAACTTGAATTAACAAGTCATTTCCTCTTTCTTGACTAGTGAGGAATTCAAAAAATAAAGTTGAATGGACTTATGTTATTACAACTATATTTGGTAACACTTTACATTTAAGGTTCATTAGTTAACATTAGTTAACTACATTAGTTAACATGAACTAATAAAAAATTGCACTTAGATAGCATTTATTAATCTTTGTTAAAGTTAATATCAACAATTAGTAATACTTTATTAAAATCTTGTTACCTTAGTTAATGCACTGTGAACTAACATGAACAAACAATTAAAAGCTTTATTTCTATTAACTAACATTAACAAAGATTAATAAATACTTTAACAAAAGTATTGCTCATGGTTTGTTCATGTTAGTTAATACATTAATGAACCTTATTGTACAGTGTTACCCTTTATTTTTATAATTTATAGCAACTTTTAACTTGTCAGAAAAGTTTAAATAATTTTTCAAGGAATTTTTCAAGGAATACAGTTTGTCTTTTGCCTTGTTCATTACAGATGACTCTATGGCTGCCTTCATTCTCTGGTAGATCAATACATGTATCATTTTTCAGACTAAACTCAGTGACCAGGAGCAAGTACATTACAGAACTAAAGTACCAGGTAGTGGAGGAAAAATCACTTCATTACTATCCTATCAGCAGTTCCTGAGAATAACCCACTCCAGTAGTAATAACAGTGTGGTGGAGCCACAGATCCTCTCTGTGCTGCAGTTATTCCAAGTGTCTGTTTCTGACCACCAGATTCAACTGAATAATCATTAGCGGTTAGAAATTCCTTCCATGGCAAAGAGCAGCTGACTCTGAATATTATTGCCCATTCCCATGCTGGAGGATTTCGAATGTTTGCAAACAATAGGTTAAATTGACTGAGTAGCAAGAAGATATACTGTACCATGGCATGTTGTACTCAGAGCGGTCACGTGACGGTCAACTGACTTTGTATAGTCAGGAAAGTCTGGTAAATTATACAGGTCCCAGTAGCACTTACTGTATTTGTACTTACAGCGTATTTAAGCCAATTAAATACTACATACATAATATGGGTTTGGGTTAGGTTTGGGGTTAGGTTTAGAGGAATAAAAGCATAAGTATTGAGCTGGCTCAGGCATTGGTGGTTTAAGGTTCACGGTTGGTACCAAGTAATTACAGAGTTGCACAGTAAAAAAGCTTCCCCATTTGTTTTTTGCTAAGAGTGGCCTACTTATATGCATTTTCTTTAGCAGAAAAAACATAAACAAATTGCTTTTGTAGACCAAACTTATCTTCCAGTAGACTGCCACACAGAATCAATAACAACAGAGTCCCTTTAGATTAGAGTAACTTGATGAAAGTATTATAATTTATTTTAACTTTGTGTAGATTACTAAGCCCCTGCAGTAATTTATACCAATCAGGAAAGTGAGTTTTCTACCGCTGCCACATGCTTTGTAACGGGCACTGCTGCTGGGCCTGTGCCAGTGTTTCTAGCACAGCACACTGGGTTAAACAAAATGTATGGTGTTGATTGACAGGTGGTGTCAGTCCAGATGGCAGCAGCTCTGTATGTTGCTGTGTGAATAACAGCGTCCCGCTGCATCTTGTTATAAAGTTTTAGCCCAGCCGGCATTCTTCTGAAAAGCCTGTTGGATTGGATGCCCAGGGTGGCGCGGACAGTGAGACAGGATAGGAGAACATAATTGTCTTGTGAAGGTTTGTATGGTGACTCGGGCCCCTGTTCAAGGGGACCTTAATAGAGCCCATATGCTTTGAGATGCTAAAGAGCCGACCAGCCCCCGTCTTCTACTGCGTTTCCCTCTCTTGCTTTAAGACTTTTTATGGATTCAATCTTTCACTCCTTTCATCTTTTCCTGCATCGAACTTTTGCTCCTCCCGTCTCTCACTCTTTCACCCTGGGCAGTGCACATGTTGGCCTCGAGTGTCATGGCAACAGCCCCAAACAGAAGTAGAAGCTAAAAGACTGCAAAAGCAACAGGTTGGCAATGAAACCAGTAGGGCCAATAATGCTTCCTCCACAGGCAGTGTTTCCCTGCCGCTTTTAATTTGATCCAGCCTATCAGCAACGGAAGACACCATTAATAGAAAGGAAAGCTGGAGGGATTGAAAATTTTATTGAATTATGAGTTTGGCAAGTCCCTAAATGGTCTTGTAAAGCTCAATACTTCCTAAACCGATAGCAGTTCATTATTTTACTCAGATGACATAAAAATTTAATGAAGTATATATTGGCTTCCTAATAAATTTGTACAGTACAAGATTGGCTGATAAGTAACATGTAGCCTACATAAATGTTTCTTTAATTATTAAGGGATGTTCACACTTTAATGAAAACCATAACAATACAATAACTATATTAGCATTCACACCACTTTATGATAATGCGTTGCGTGCCGTAGTACTTGCTCAAACTGTTTACCTTTAATGCCATTAACTAATATTGTAGATTTCCATTGGTAAAATGGTAACACTTATTAGAACACAATAAGGTTGTATTAGTAAACATTAGTAAATGCAGCAATATAGTTTTTCAGCATGTATTCATTCTTGTTAATGTTAGTTAATGTAAATACAGTTATTCATGTTAGTTCATGGTGCATTAACAAACGTTAATAAATAACAACGCTTGATTTTATACTGTTAATGTATTAGTAAATTCAATTCAATTTTATTTATATAGCGCTTTTCACAATTGGTAATTGTTTCAAAGCAACTTTACATTAACAGAAGCAGTGAAAAACACAGAAAAATCGACAGGTAGCATAACATAATAGCATAAGCAGCAGAATTTGCTGCGACTATGAATCAACATTATAAGCGAGCATATTACTAATGTAACGTATAGAAGAGGGTGCTAAGTTAAGCCAATGAAGGCTTACTCCCCAGGTTGAAAAACCCCCTAGGAGAAAACCCCCCAGACTTTTTAGCCGGGAGAAAAAACCCTTGGGAGAGAAATATATATACTGTATATATGTAAACAAGTAAGGAAATTAAACTGGTTCTGCCGGTGGTCGTTGGTCAGGCATCAGCTGGGCATCACGTTGAAGGATGGCTAGTAAATCAGGGATGTTCCGACCTTTACATTTACCGGAACTGGGTCTGTTTGTCTCATTGTCCTCGGGATTTGTAAGGAATGCTCAGGAATACTGGGATCCATTTTGCGGTGTTTATTTAAAACAAACCAATCAAGCAAACAAATCAAAACGTGAGGCAGAAGAGTAGTCAGGTATACAGGCAGGCAGATCAAAACACAGATAGACAGTCCAATCCAGGCAAACTAAGCAAAGGGGCAAATCCAAAAGGCAGATAAACAGATAGGCAGACAAATGGTCACAACGATAGGCAGTCAGAAATCACAATCAGACTAACGCTCGGTACGCAGGTAAACTGGCAATACTTCGCGCTAGGCCTAGGCTAGCTTGAATCTTAAATAGCAACAAACAGGAAACAGTCAGAGAAGCAGAGGGCGGCGCCATGTCAGTACTCCGGCGAGGGCTCCCTCTGGCGGCGTGGCGGTATGGACGTTACAGAATCCCCCCCTCTAGGAGCGCCTCCTGGCGCTCTACGGGGCCTTCCTCTAGGGCGTGGTGCAGGACGGTCAGGTCTGGCTCGATGGAACTCCTCGATGAGGTTGGGATCCAGAATGTCGTCCGAGGCTACCCAGGACCTTTCCTCAGGGCCATAGCCCTCCCAATCGACCAGATACTGGAGACGACCCCCGCGCCGCCTCGAGTCCAACAACTACCTCACGGCGTATGCCGGTTCCCTGGCAACGTCGAGAGGGGGAGGTGGCTCAGGAGGCTCGGCGTTGGGGTCGTACTCAGCATGGTAAGGTTTTAGCAGGGAAACATGAAAAGAGGGAGAAATACGATAATTAACAGGCAGCTCTAACTGGTATGTAACATCATTGATTTGTCTTATTATTCGGAAAGGTCCTACGTACCTCGGACTTAGTTTCTTAGACGGGAGCTGAAGTTTCAGATCCCGGGTGGAGAGCCAGACCCTCTGACCAGGCTGGTACGGGGGATGAGGACGTCTGTGACGGTTGGCATGGAATTCTTGGTTGCGGATCGCCCTCTGGAGTCTAACATGAGCGCTTTCCCAAACCTCTCCACTCCTCCTCATCCAGTCGTCAACGGCTGGAACATCCGAAGGCTCTCCTGACCAAGGGAACATGGGGTGTTGATAGCCGAGTACGCACTGGAAGGGGGTGAGATTGGTGGAGGAGTGTCTCAATGAGTTCTGTGCATACTCGGCCCAGGGAAGGAATTCTGACCAGCGGTGTTGTTCTCGAGTACAATAGGACCTCAGGTAGCGTCCAATCTCTTGATTTAACCTTTCAACTTGGCCGTTAGACTGGGGATGATAACCAGATGTTAAGCTTACATTTATGTCCAGATTATTACAAAATGCTTTCCAAACCTGTGAGGTGAACTGGGTCCCACGGTCAGAGACGATGTCTTCGGGTATTCCATAGTTCCTGAACACATGATGAAACATAGCTTCGGCGGTCTCCATGGCAGTGGGTAAGCCTTTGAGGGGTATAAGGCGGCAGGATTTAGAAAATCTATCAATAATGACTAGGATGGCTGTATAATTATTAGAACGTGGCAGATCAGTGATGAAGTCAATGCTGAGATGGGACCAGGGGCGTTGAGGTATGGGTAAGGGTTTAAGAAGACCGGAGGGCAAATCTTTAGGAGTTTTGGATTGAGCACACACTCTACAGGATTTCACAAATTGGGCTACATCATGATTCAGGGTGGGCCACCAGAAGGATGTTTGGACTAAAGCTGTGGTGCGGGTAATACCTGGGTGTCCTGAGCTGAGTGAGGTGTGTACCCATTGCATAATTCGGGGCCGCAGTGTTAGGGGAACGTAAGTTCTCTCAGGTGGGCATTCAGGTGGAACAGGGTCATTCAAGTGTTCTTGGGTGATTTCCTGCATGATATCCCACGCTATAGGAGCAATGATAAGAGAAGGTGGTATGATAGGGACAGGTGAACGGTCAACAGGAGTGGGTTCGTGGTATCTGGACAGAGCATCAGCTTTACCATTCTTGTGTCCGGGTCTGTAAGTGATTGAAAAATTGAAACGGGTGAAGAAAAGTGACCATCTTGCCTGGCGTGCATTCAATCTCTGAGCTCCCTTCACGTACTCGAGGTTTTTATGATCCGTCAGAATGACAATATGATGCTTCGCACCCTCAAGCCAATGCCTCCATTCCTCCAGGGCTGCCTTTATCGAAAGAAGTTCCTTGTTGCCTATATCGTAGTTTCTCTCTGCCTGGGTGAGTTTTCTGGAATAGTAAGCACAAGGGTATACCTTATTTTCTGGACCGTGACGTTGTGACAGAACAGCTCCTACGCCAGTATCCGACGCGTCGACCTCCACGATGAACTGTTTTTCAGGGTCAGGATGTTTCAGGATCGGGGCGGTGGTGAAACAGGTTTTTAGTTTCTGAAAGGCTTGCTCAGCTTGTGAGTTCCACAGGAGTTTTTTGGGTTTACCTTTCAGTAGGGATGTCAGGGGAGCTGCTACAGTACTGTAGTTGCGGATGAATCGACGGTAGAAGTTTGCAAATCCAAGGAAACGCTGCAAATCCTTAACAGTGCGGGGTGGAGGCCATTCGGTGACTGCCTTGACTTTGGTGGTGTCCATCTCAACACCCTGGGAACTAATATTATAGCCCAGGAAGTTAGTTTTCATGACATGAAACTCACATTTTTCTGCTTTGACGTATAACTTGTTCTGGAGGAGACGAGACAGGACTTCTTTAACATGGCAGACATGGTCTTCCATAGTATTGGAATAAATCAAGATATCGTCAATGTAAGCAATAACATACTGGTTCAGGAGGTCCCGGAACACTTCATTGATGAATGACTGGAAGACGGCGGGAGAGTTAGATAGACCATACGGCATCACGAGGTATTCATAGTGCCCTCTAGTGGTGTGGAATGCAGTCTTCCATTCATCACCTTCACGGATACGAACCAGATTGTAGGCACTACGTAAGTCCAGTTTGGTATAGATTTTTGCTTCCCTCAATTGTTCTAGGGCAGAAGGTACAAGAGGTAAAGGGTAGGGAAATTTAACAGTGATATTGTTCAAACCTCTATAGTCGATGCAAGGTCTTAGGCCACCATCCTTCTTCTCTACGAAAAAGAAGCCAGCTGCAGCAGGGGATGTGGAGATCCGAATAAAGCCGTTTTGTAGTGCTTCAGTGATGTAATCTTCCATGGCTCGGGTTTCAGGTTGAGACAGGGGATAAACTTTACATTTGGGAGGCATAGCATTAGGTAGAAGTTCAATAGCACAATCCCAAGGTCTATGTGGTGGTAATTCGGTTGCTTTGACTTTGCTAAACACTTCTGCATATTCAGAGTAGACATCAGGAATCATAACATTCTTACCAGTAGGGCTTTCAACATTGGTAGACAGACAGGGTTTGTGCTTCATATGGTTAATGCAGGTTTTCATACAACGAGATGACCATTGTAGAATCTCTCCGGTTCTCCAGTTTATCTTAGGATCGTGTGCGACAAGCCAGGGGTGTCCCAATATGATGTCATAACGGGGTGAAGAGATCACATACAAGGTAATAGTTTCAAGATGAAGTAGACCAACTTGAAGAGTGAGGGGAACAGTCTGGTGAGTAATACCTTTGCCGATGGGTACATTGTTGACGGCAGAAATGCTTAATGGAGGTTGGCATGGGATGACAGGAATGAGAAATTTATTGACAACATCTTCATTAATGAAGTTTAGTGCAGAGCCAGAGTCAATTAATGCTGTGAATGACATGGTTATATTATCGTGGATGATTGTTACTGGTTGTGAACACATATCATAACAAGAAGGGAGGTTAAAGAATTGGTTTACCGTGTTGGTGTTGCGAGGTTTCTTGGATGGGCAGTTATCGATACGATGTCCAGGTTTCCCACAATAGAAACATAAGTTGTGCTCACGACGTCGTTGTCGTTCTGCCATGGTCAAAGGAGCGAACCCCATCTGCATTGGTTCTACAATGTCGTCATTATTTACAGCGGTATGGAACACTTTACTGGTGGCATATACAGGCCTAGTGGAAGTTTTCAGTTTCGTTCTAGCAGGCACATTTCTCATCAGGTTATCGATGTGTACAGACAAAGTCACAAATTCAGAGAATGAGAGGTTCTCACCTTTACATGCCAGTTCAGCTTGAAGATCAACGTCCAGACTGTTCTGAAAAATATCCTTTAGCGATTTATCATTCCAACCGCTTTGTGCTGCAAGCGTGCGAAATTCAATGGCATACTCTGCGACAGGACGATGGTTCTGGGACATATTTATGATCTGCGATGAAGCACTTCTTCCCCCCGCTGGGTATTCAAACACTTCTTTAATTTGCTGTACAAAATAGGAGTACGATGTGCGGATACGAGGATCGGTGTCCCAAACAGCGGAGGCCCACTCGACCGCTTTGCCAGTCAACAAAGAGAAAACTTTAGAACACATCGCATTATCAGATAATTTATCACTCACATGATCTTGAAAATAAATATCCAGCTGACGAAGGAACCCTCTCACGTGTTCCGCTGTACCATCAAACTTATCAGGTTCAGAAACGCTCATTCGTTTCACAGAGGTGGATGGTAATGCTTGAATATAGCCAGTGAGGTGTTCGTTGACGGCTTGAAGCCGTGTAAGCTGTTCCTGATAGCCCTGCAGGAGCGTGCTTTGTTGTTTGTAAGCAGCCATTAGATTGGTTACTTCCGCTGGATCGATGGTAGGCGAAGTATTCTGTAAGGAATGCTCAGGAATACTGGGATCCATTTTGCGGTGTTTATTTAAAACAAACCAATCAAGCAAACAAATCAAACCGTGAGGCAGAAGAGTAGTCAGGTATACAGGCAGGCAGATCAAAACACAGATAGACAGTCCAATCCAGGCAAACTAAGCAAAGGGGCAAATCCAAAAGGCAGATAAACAGATAGGCAGACAAATGGTCACAACGATAGGCAGTCAGAAATCACAATCAGAATAACGCTCGGTACGCAGGTAAACTGGCAATACTTCGCGCTAGGCCTAGGCTAGCTTGAATCTTAAATAGCAACAAACAGGAAACAGTCAGAGAAGCAGAGGGCGGCGCCATGTCAGTACCCCGGCGAGGGCTCCCTCTGGCGGCGTGGCGGTATGGACGTTACAGGATTGAGGACGACGGGGAGAGAGAAACAAAATCCTATTAGCGTAGGGACCGTTCACATGTAATGCAAGTGTCACACAGTGATGTGGTTTAAGTCAGCTTGGTTCCAGACAGGCTAACTATTGCTGCATAAGTATATTACCCATAGTTGAGGATTTAGCAAATTTGTGGGCCCAGGGTAAATCTATGTATGGGGCCCCCATCTGATTTGATTACACAAACTAGGATAAATGCAGAAATTAACATGAACAAAGATTAATAAATGCTATAGAATTATTGTTCATAATTAGGTCATGTTACCTAATGCGTTAACTAATTGTTAACAAATACAACCTTGTTGTAGAGTGTTACCGTAAAAACGTTTGCAATCGTTCATGTCAACATGTACATATGCTGTTCTTGCTGCATTTATATGGCTATAAATAGCATATCTCTAAACAGTGACCCTAGTTTGTGTAATCTATCATTTTATCTATTGGCGTAGTCAGTGTAGTAGAATAAAAACATTACGTAGTCAATTACACTGCAACTGCAACAACGTTGGATACCAAAGGTAATTTTATGTTATGGACCGCGGCAATAAGCTACTCCACAGGGTTGTCTGCCATTTTAAATATGCGAGTAATTCAAATTCAAATTGATTTGATTGGCTGTCAATGGTTAATTAATGTTAATTTCATTTTAAGAAAACTTAACTCAATCATGTGGAACTGGTGTCCACAGGTTTTTTCCAGTGTTGTATCGTTGTCTTTATAGTTGAAGTGAACTCCACTATATTTTCTTTATTTTTGAATAATTTTTAAAACTATAGTTATTGTTCATAGTGTGAACAGTCCTTTAGGATTTAATTAGAAAATATTTAGTAATATATAGATGGTTTCAATAGCAACAATCAACAAATGGCTTTTGTGGACCAAACGCAACCCCGGTAGACTTCTGCAAAGAATCAATAACAACAGAGTCCTTTTAGAGTAGTTTATTTCTGATAACAAGCTAAATAAATGACATGTCAATTGTCTTCATTATATCATATCTAATGCGTATAAACTATTACACCGAGCTAATGTTACTGTGTAAAATGAATGTATACAATGTTACCTACAGATCCTTAAATTCTTGCCTGAATGCCAAACTTCTCCACACAACAGTGATCCATGCTCCTTGTCCCCCCTCATCTTTAGCAAACAGAAACATTTTATTTCAACAAGGTATTTGTTTCAAAGATCAGTTTAGCCACTAGCCAATAGGGCTGGGCAAAATTTTTTGTAATGTGGTTGATTCAAAATTGATTCTCAAAGGCCACGAATCGTTTTTTACGTAACGTAAGATTAACGTTAATCTAATTACTAGTCTTCTCCACTAGATGTCACCCTCTTTTTTGCCTTGCGCGATGTTACCAAGGAGCGAGAGGTGAGCCTGTCATTCATTCATTCAGTGCTTAAAATGGTGGTTTCAGGTGCTTCGTTGACGTTGATGCCACCTTCACATAAAAAGTCAGAGGTATGGAAGCATTTTAAATTTCGCAAGCAAGACTACAACGATAGTGTTGTGGCTTTTAATTTCTTTTTAAATTCTTGTTCACTGTTCTTTTTTACAAATATAGTATTTGTATTAAATCTATATTCATTGAGTTGAATCAAGAATTAAGTATAAAAATCGGCCTGAGAATCGCAATCGAAAATCGAATCTATTTGATAGCTTGTGAATCGAAATCGTATCGATCTGGAACATCTGAATTGATACCCAGCCCTACTAGCCAGGCTGATTAATAAACAGAGACCGGAAGTTACCTTTGGTTTCAGGAGTGTAAACGCGGCAACACACGTGCGTCCCCGGTGGAACTTTCTATAAGGAGTGGTATATTTAAACTAACTATTCACTTTTGTAAGTGTTCACCATTTCTTTTAAACCACACATTTTGCATGCTTTTGTTCACATAATGCTGCGTGTAGTGTGACAAATCTATTTTTAATGCTGATGTTTAATTAAATGTGTTCATTAAAACAACTCTATGAAAATTATACAAAAATGAAAGCAGATTTTATTTTTATTTAACTATCTAAGACACTGAGGTCTTCTCAACATATGTTAACAATGAGACATTACAGTTCAAGATGTGCTTGAGGAAGTTTAAAAGACTTTAAAATATTCCTTATCAATAAATCATATAAACACACTTTGACATCTCTATGATCCCATTTCGCCTTGTTTCCTGGTTTTAAACACATAATTAATGACACACTCAGTGCTTTTGTTTGTGTGCCAAAAGCATAGTCCTCATTCTCAGACAGTAAAGTAACTGTGACATTGTGATCAGTGACTCATTGTCGTTGTTCAGAATGGAGTGAAAAATGGATTGAGAGAAGATCATGCATTTGTGTATGTGTGTCTATCTGAACATACAGAGGAGGGTATCTGAGTTCAATGATGGCACTGACTCCCTCACTTGTGACTACATTATTTTAAATGTATAATTCATGACTAAACTTTTCTTGTTTAAGGAGCCGGTGAACTATTCAGACTGTCTGACAGTCGTGATACAACCTATTAGGTTTTAAACATATAACACATTAGCTGATAGGGACGCAAACTGGAGTATTACAATACGAACCCTGTAGAGATAAAATACTCCATAAAAATTCATATTCTTACCCCCTTATTACCTCAAACTTAACACATTGTTCCCTTATACCTATAAGTATGTACTGTAGAGGTACTCTGTTATTACCAACAGGTATGCTGTAAATTCTGTTTAATTGCGCGGTACATTGCGTGTTGTAATATAAAGCGTTACCGGCATGTTTGCTATGGTCTAGCTAGCATCTCAATTTCTTTTCAAAACGGTTTAAAGACGTCTGTGTGTCGAAATTATGAGTTTCTGGAGTTTTGGTGTCATCTTTGACGTATTTTTCATTTAATGATGCGCCAAATGTTCTCTATAGGGGAAAGATCTGGACTGCAGGCGGGCCAATTCAGCTCCTGGACTGTGCTGTTGTAATAGCTGCAGTGTGTGGTTTTGCATTGTCCTGCTGAAATAGACGTCGTCTGGAAAGGAACCTTTTAAATGTTGCTTTAAAACCTTTATATACCTTTTAGCATTCATAGGGCCTTCCAAAACATGCAAGCTGCCCATACCGTATGCACTCATGCACCCCTATACCATCAGAGATGCTGGCTTTTGAACTGAACACTGATGCTGGAAGGTCTCCCTCCTCTTTATCCAAGAGGACACAGCATCCGTGATTTCCAACTAGAAAGTCAAATTTGGAACAATTGTCCACTTGGAAACAGTCCATTTTAAATGAGCCTTGGCCCACAGGACACGGCGGTGCTGCTGGACCATGTATACATATGGCTTCCTTTTTGCATGATAGAGGTTTAGTTGGCATTTGCAGATTGCACAGCGGATTGTGTTTACCGACAGGGGTTTCTGGAAGTATTCCTGGGCCCATTTATTGAGTTATGTCAGTCATGCCGATGAGTGATGCAGTGTCGTCTAAAGGGCCCGAAGACCGCGGGTATCTAATAAAGGTCTTAGACTGTATGTAATAGACTGTATGTAATAGATTATGCAGTTGGTTTTGTGTACTCATTGTTTATGCACTGCCTATTTTCCTCATCCTGTGTTAAATAACAAAGGATCTAATAATTATCCATAATTACTGCTACAGTTACTCTCCAATCCATATAAATAATAAAATATAAAAAAGTGTAACCTTGTAATTGCAGCAACCAAGATCCCTAACAGTATGTTTGGTGCTGTAGTCCATTTTCCTTTTTGTTTGTGAATCTTATCATGTTTGTGTAGCATTGTTAATTTTATCTGATAGAGAGCGCAGCTGACAGGAAGTGTCGGAGCGGGAGCGCTGGTTGCCGTACAGCCGCTCAGAGCCCACTGGGGGCTTCAGAAGTGTGACTGAAGCAGGACACTGATTCTTATCTATAGCTAACACTGGTGTACATGTGACAGCTGTTTGAATGCAGGAGAAATGTAAAAAGACATGATGACAAAGATCTGGCACAAGATAATGATAGGACAGGACGTACGAGGGAAGAATGAAAGGGGTAACTGTAGGAACAGGATAACTTTATCAAGGCAACCCTGTTCCTAGTTGCAAACAATGCTTTTTAGGCTATGTTGCTATAATGGCTTGGACAGTATTTTAGCCACTTCTGATGGAAAAGCATGTTTGATATTTCTTCAATTAAATCCACCACAAGGAAAAGGACAATACATCAAGATCTGTAGCGTAGGGTAATTCAAAACATTGTGTGCCTTCCCACCTTTCTTTGCCACGTCACTTTCTGCTTAATATGGCAATGCAAGAGCAGGTGCAACTCCTCCCATTCACCACTTGGGGAGCACAGAAGAAACAAGTGAACATGGATATTATGAACAAATAAATTATGTTAACAATGCACAATATAGGAACTTTAAACAATTAAAAGTATTGTAACAACGGATTGAAGGGAAATTTTTAAGAAATGAAAATAGTAATAGTAAAATAGTAACTTTGTTAAGAATAAAAGGAATAAAAAAGAGTACAGTAACTTTTTGTAACTAAAAATTGCAATTTGTTGAAGTGCATACTGGTATTGCTATCTTATTGATGGATCCATGCAGTGCTACCTTGCAGTTTTGATGTTTTAAAGGACCACAGGAAACAATATAATTAAGATGCTTACCTTTTGGAAATGACTTTGCGTTGGGAGCATGATCTTATGATCTTAAAATGCTTACTCATCAGACTAAATGAGTTTATGTGGATGAATTGTCTTATTTTTTTTAAATGGCAAGTGTTTCCATAAGTAACATTTAGCAGAGCCTGTAAACTCGTTGTGTCTATTTTAGGGAACAGACTCACACACAGACGGTGTGTTAATGAGGGTGTGTGGTTTCATTTCCAACAATCAGATGAGGTACTGGATGAGGTCAGCATTTTCGTTTTGCTGCCTCCACCGCTCTCTAGTTTCATTGGTTTCAGTGTGTGTTTGTGCCTGCGAGGGTTACTTAATGTAATGTGCTATGTTTATTACATTTTGTCTCCAATGTTTTTGAAAAGGGATGCATTTTGACATATCTTTCCCAGACATAAAAATTCAGGATAAAGCTATGAGGTAAACGCATACCTCTATGCACACTTACTGAAAAATCCTGCTGTTATCAGAACAAAGGCTTCGATGTTGGACGCCACAATGTCATGTCTAAAGTCTCCATGGGAGAAGGCTTTGATCAGGATCTGAGCGTACATCAAATATCCTGCCCGCAACTACACTTGAACCAAACAGAAACCAAATGTGATTAAGGGTTTAGGGATTTCTGCTCAGAGATTAGGAGCTCTGTTGGGTTCCAGGCTCAGTCCTGGCATGCACTGAGAAGAGTCTCCACAGAGAAGCTCCATGATCCCAAAGAGATTCACACCTCACCGCTAATCCTTTCCGGCGGCGGCTGAGCTATTAAGACTTATCATAACAAGATTTCAGCCACCAGGCCTTATACTGAAGAATTCAATTAGAAACACCTGAAGCAGCGAATCACACTATTCTTATACTGTCAAAACAGAGGAGATGAAAGAGCCAGAGGACACAAGTGAGGGAGCTGCATTTGTTTGTGGATTCAGCTGCTCTAGGATAATAAAGTATGACATATGTTCAATCAAGTAACGGTACATGTTTATAATATGGTATGTAGGTGGTAGTATATGAGGAGCTCAGATGCAAAAGTCACTAAACACCACCTTCGTCAAAAATGAGATGTTATCAACTAAATGCTTTTGGCATGTCTTATGTGTTTATCAAATACTAAATGCCACGTCCATTTTTCAGCAACGTCCAAATATTTACTATGCTTTATCTAAAGGAGTGAATTTTTTTTAGAAGTGGAGTCTTTTGCCAAAAAAGCTTGCATGCACTTAGAGGGTTTTGCAGTGAAAGACAGTCAGATTTGTTAAATACTTAAAGATCCTGATAAAAATGCTCAATTACAAGAAAACATGGCAGACGCACTAAGAAGGTTTTGCATCTGATCTCTTCAAATGTACTTTTGTCTGGGTCAAATAAGTATTTGGATACTTGAACCACACATACAACCGAGCATGGAAGCTGAGGAAAGATGACTTTATACATCTAATAAAAATTACCCAGCAACCATTTAGTTAAAGTTTCCTTTTATTTTTATTGCTGTTCAAATGCATACATTTTTACAGAAAGTATGGCTTATATTGTGTTTATCCTGTTACATAACACTTTTTGATGTATTGAAACGTCTTATCCAGTAATAAATGCAATTCATCCACACATGGCTGATGGGGTTGGAGTTTATACAAAGGAGAGACTTTAATAACATTAGCAGAGGTGAAGGGGAGCATCAGCAAAATTTGCTTTTGTGATTTCAAACTGCGAAGGGCAGGAAGAAAGCCGCAACTTCTGAGGTTCAGTTCAGCAGGGAATAGTCTTAAAATGATTGGATTGAAGTTTGCAGGGTTTAAAGGGCTGAGAGGGGCCGATCCTGGGGCGTGGGGTCTTCTCATCACATTGTGAAGGAACGTTATGTATGGCTTAGTTTGTGCAGGATGTGCATTGCAAGTGTTTAGAAGTCCAGTCCTAACTTTTTTTTAAAGTAGCATTTAAATGTGTGACCCTGCACCACAAAACCAGTCCGGGTTTTTTTATAGAAACGTATACATCATCTGTAAGTTAAATAAAAGGTTTTTATTGGTGTATGGTTTGTTAGGCTAGGACAATATTTGGCCGACATACCACTATTTGAAAATCTGGAATCTGACAATATATATAATAATCTGTAATCTGACACTATAAATAGCAGGAAGTGTGAAAACTCGTGCAATACATAAGCCAAATTCCAATTTGGCGCATCTTTTTTGTCGTTTTACGTATTGGTTTCTCAATTTTTTACCATTGTCGCTTGCGTTTGGGGTTAGAATAAACTTTTTGTTACATAAAAAGACATCCTAACACAAACCCCAATTCTAACCCCAACTCCAAGCGACCATGGCTTAAAAATAGACAAAAACATTGAGAAACCTATAACATCCTAAAGCAAATCTGAAATTTAACTAAGATTTAAGATTAAAAAAATAAAAAAATGTATTAACCAATACATAAAACGAAAAAAAAAACCCCGCTGTTTTAAAGGTGCAGTGTGTAGATTATAGTGGTGAGTTTGCGAATTGCACCCCTCCCTTTCGAAGCACATAGATAAGCTACGGTAGCTGTCACAGGAAAACATGTCATCGTCTGAGAAACGTACTGACAAACGCGCTCTGTATGGCAATTTGTCCGTTTAGGGCTACTGTTGAAACATGATGGCGCAAAACGCTGGCTTCCATGTAAGTGGACCTACGGTGTATGTAGATCAAATGTCTCATTCTAAGGTAATAAAAACAATACAGTTCATTTTGTAAGGTCTTTATACACCACTAAAAACATAGTTATCTAATTAATATTTCATTGCTGTCAAAAGAACTTCTAAAATGTACACACCGCACCTTTAAGTAAAAAGGGGAAGGACTGGCGTATCATATCCACGCCAAATTGGAATTTGGCGTATGTGTTGCACGAGTTTTTGCATCTACATGAGACTGGTTAGGAGTAAGAGATGTTTAGAGCCATGGAAACAAATTGATAAATGCTATTTAGTTATAAATGACTCTGCCTGAACCATACTGGGGCCTTAAACACATTGTAGGTGCACCTTGTTTATGATAAACCATTTTATGTAAGTTTACTGCTGTATTTTTTGCATTAAGGTCTAATTTTTGTACTGCGTAGCACAATCACAGCGCAGTGAGACAGCTGGAAAGCTACAGGAACATACTTCATAAGAACCACTGAAGCAGAAATACCTGATAGCCACGTTAGTGGAACCATGTGCGTAAGCACTCACAGAGAGAGCCGCCCTGGAAACTGTTACTCTGACCGAGTCACGCTATCCTTCTCACTTTTCTCTTTCAAACTTTGTGTTTCGTCTCATTCGCTTCTTTTCCAAAATATTCTGATATTACTGTAATATACACATTTTTAGCCATGCACCTGGATTTATTTAAAGGAATAGAGCAGAATCTTTTATTTCCCTTTTACACTGTGCCAGTGCTGGTGCCCAGTCTGAGGTGTTTTTATACATTTGTAAATATGTGACTTTGGAAAGGCAGGCTGAAATCTCATAATCTAATTTTGAGATTAGGAGCATCAAGGTTTGATTTCAAATTCAAACATTAATTTAGCTATTTCATTATTTTCATCTTTGACATGACCTTACTCAGTCAATATTTAAGATATCAAGGTTATATTTTTCACAGAATGCACTTTACGTTATGTAGGCTGGTTTTATGTAGAAAACAGTAAATCAGAAAATTAAACAATTTGTACTACCCCTTTTTTTTCAAGTTAGTGGTTTGTTTAATTAACTTAAAGAAGTGGGTAAGGTTATATGTGGAAAAGCAATAACAAAAGCACTAATACCCAACAAATGGAGAAAGTATGGTATATTTGCGCTGCCTACTGCTGTGACATCATACACGTGAGAGCGTCGTTGTACATTCCCATACATTAATATTTCTCAGCCACAAAATTAATATTGACCACCTCAAATATATGTTTGCACATCGCGTTTATCACTACCTCTGTCTCACATGACAGTTTCTGTACAAACACCTGTGGCGTCAGTCGACGCGCTCCGCTGAGCCTCATTTAAACATATATGCGGACATGGGCGTCGCGAATGTGCCGCCACAAACTGCAAGTCTGGAAAAAAACTAGTATGGTGTTCCTGATTCTCAACCTGTGGATGTTTTTCATCGCTAAAATGGAGTTAGGGAACTTACAGCAAAGCACAGATGACAATAGGTTTACTCGATACAGCGCAAGCTAGCACAACGGTAAAGCTAATCTTTACATTATAGTGATGACGCTGGTAGTGACGATTCTCTCAGACCAATCAGTGATCTACTGTGTTTTCGCGTCACGTTTTGGTATCAGCTCGGGTCGCTTGGAACCCCAACCAAGGTGGTACTAAAAAAGTATTGGTTACTACGTAGTGCACCCAGTGGAAAAGCCTGCAAAAGTATGCTGACCCAACCAAACCAAACCGTGGGGTACTATGCAATGGGAAAGCGCCATTAGACCAACAGAAACACTGTCCTCCCATGCTGATGTCTTACATTTTCAACCTCATCAGAATTCAAACCTCAGCTAAAATGAGTCAACAGTAAAGGCAATGTCTTGGTGCCAGATTGACACTGATACACCGCCTTTTTCCCACTTTGTCTTTCTCTGTCCGACTGGCAAAGGTCTTTGGGATGCCACTGCAGTCAGGGTAGCTTGATCTCTGGGAACTCTGTGAGTTGTATGTGGCAGTAAGGAATGTTATTTGAAGTGCTTCAGGTCTGTGTGAAATTAATTGGACTGGCAGACTCTTTGCAGATTATTCCATGTGGTGAGACTGCTTTTAGCACACGACAACAGGCTAAGTATATACAGTAGCTGCCAAAAGTCAAGTCTTTGTTTATTTAAATAATTGATGAAAGATGCATTAAAAATGTTGCATGCATGTTGCATTGGTGTGTTTGGAGTATAGACTGAAGCTCAGCTTTGAGAAGAATTTAAGGAGGATTGGCAAAACACATGTGCAAAGTTTATAAAGACAGCCCAGGACAATGAGTACAAAATATTACCACAAAAGAGAATCAACAAATATAAATGACATTTTTGAATTAAAGCCAGATTCCCTAATATACTTTGTTTTATCAACTATTTTGTCCAATAAATACCTTAAAAGTTCAGTGTTAAGTCCATTTTGTATCATACACCTCATATTTTGATGGTTTAATCTGACCTGAGTTGGCATGAAAAGCAAATGTTGTACATATTTCTGCCCTGGACACACTACTGTATGTCTTGGTAGTGTGGGTAAGCTAGTGCCATAGTGTTTAAGGCTTGGAGACGCTGTTTCACTTCCAGCTCATGGCGAGCCATGAACTCACTATTGGGCTCTTGAATAAGGTAAAGGTAACGTAAGCTGTTTTTTTGAATGTCACCCATGAAATAATCTTACAGAAGTTGGAAAATGAAGTTTTTTACTTTGTAGAAATGTTTTTTTTTTCACTTTCAGTCTCAGAAAAAGTATATACTGTCTTGGTAGGCTTAATACATTCATACATTGTCTGCTCAAAAAGCATTATGATATGTAACATTGAGGAGCGTTCAGACGTGATGCCAATCGTGGTTTGGCTCAAAGTGGTTTAAATTTAATGTAGTTGTCACCAATTCAGTCAATGTTCTATTTAGAAACCAATTACAAAAACATTATTTTCACTAATGTACATCTCATGAACTTTTTGAAAAATGCAATAATACCATATATATATATATATATATATATATATATATATATATATATATATATATATATATATATATATATATATATATATATATATATATGGTATTATTGCATTTTTATTTTATTGCATATATATAATATTATTATAAATTAATATTTACTAATGTTTCTCTAAAGCTGCTTTGCAATGCAAAATTGTGAAAATCATCATTGAGAAGTAACTTTAAATTTGACAACATCAAGCTCCAACTTCCTGTTTCTTCTTCTACAGATTATATGTCCTGGGCGTGTGTACGCCATGGCTCTAGTTCAGGCTCTGCCTGTGCCCACTGATCACCCGAAACCCAGCGCTGAGGTCCAGCAGTGCTGCTCAGTGTCTCACTCCCCCACTGTGGCTACGCCAGGCACCATGGGTTCCGTCAGCAGCCTCATTTCCGGACGTACCTACCAGGAGCGCCACTGTCGAGCCGTCAGCGACTACGGTGCTAAGTATCGTAAACCCACACCAGCTACCAGCTGTTTCCGACAACAAGAGGGAACGCTCCGAAGCGCCAGCTCACAAGAGCAACTTCTCAACAACCAGCCTCCCCTACCTGCTAAAACCAAGTCTTCTGCCCTTATCTCTGCTGGCAATGGTAACTACGGCTATCTGAGTGATGAGCCGGTGGGTGACTGGAATGATAACCACGTGTCCGCATGCAGCCCGTGCAGTGACACTGAAGAACCTCCTGATAACAGGGGCATGAATGGTAACATTGGTGGCCCTCCTCCCAAGCTCATCCCAGTTTCAGGCAGGCTGGAGAAGGTGAGTCTGAGTGTGCTTTTTCATTTTTACTACATGTATGCATAATGCTCTTGAATGCTTGATTTCAATGGGTCAGTGCTGGCATTGAGGTTATTCTCACCATTCGGGAGTCATATTGACTGGTGCAGTTTAATACTTGCATATACATTTAATATAAATCCAAGTAGCCATAAAATGACCAGAGTAATATACATCCAGTTGGATGTTTTGGATCGAGGTCCTCCTGACCAACCTGTTGGGATTTATCTTGTAAAAACAACCACCTGGCTGTACATTATCCCTTACTTAAAACCATATTTCACTGTATTTCACAATATTTTGGTGAACTGTACACTTTAATCAAAAATTGCTTTTGCTCATGCTCAATACACACAATAGATAAACGTGTTTGGCTGTTTTTCTATTGATCGTCTGAGACTTTAATCTCTGTACTCACAGAAAATGCAATACATCAATATGCCATCACTCACTGTACACAGCTAATCAATGAAACATCTCAGTTAAACTCTCTAACATTTAATGAGACCTGGGAAAATCATTAGAAAAACTGCTTACTGAATGCGTAAAAAGCTAGCAGGCAGAGTGACCCGCAATCTTATCTCTAGTCACAGACTTAAGACTGCAAAGCTTATGCCCGGGATACACTGCAGGATTTTAGCCATCCTGTAAGATCAGTACCCTATCACACTGAGCGACATGGAGCATTTAAACTTGGGCACGACAAGCATGTAGACTGTACAATGATGACACTTATTGAATTGGAGGCTGTGACATATGTTAGCGTAATGTCATCAGCATGCGCTAATGGTAAACTACTGGTATGTAGGTCGTAGCAGCAAACACACTGTGCGTTGCTCATGCTGAATTTCTGACATTGTCAGAAAACTATCGTAGGCTATCTTTGGTCGCTAGACTGGGAGAACGGCCGTCTTTGAACCTCTCTCACTGTACGACATAAGACTACAGAGTATGAGCCAAGATCACAAAAATCGCAACGATTGTTTCGCAATGTCAATCTTTCATCTGGGACAGCTAAATTGTGTATTCCGGGCTTTAGATGAGTAGATGATGTTATGAGAATTGTCAGTATGTTAATATCTATCACATGAACTCTCGTTTTTTATCACAGAGTATGGAAAAGATCCTGATCCGTCCAACTGCCTTTAAGCCTGTTGTACCCAAGAATCGCAATTCGGTGCAGTACTTGTCTCCACGGCAAGGGGGCAGTTTGTCTGAAAGCCAGAGCAGTCTCAATCTCTTACTTCCTGGTGCTGGAGCAGGGTTAGGTGAGAAGCGAAACTCATACAGTGGGGGTCGCAATGCAAGGAGTAGCCAATCCTGTACCATGTCAGACTCAGGACGCAACTCCCTCTCCAGCCTGCCCACCTACAGCAGCACTGGATACAGCCTGGCACAGAGCGAGGTACCCAATGGGAATATAGAAACACGCTCCGGTGGTGGACACGGACACTCTAATTCCGACAGCGGTCGATCATCATCGAGTAAGAGCACGGGGTCTTTAAGTGGCCGAGGCCAGCCCCTTTCAGACAGCGGGTCTTGTGGAAGGTCCCCGGCTCCGGGGGAAGGATACGAAGGGGTCATTCGTGATCTAGAGGAGAAACTAAGGGAACGAGACCTGGAGCTACAGCAACTCAGGGAAAATCTGGATGAGAACGAGGCAGCCATTTGTCAGGTGACCAACACAAATATGAAAACATATGATGTTTCTACAAATTGTTGGTAGACGGAATGAAAAGGCAAAAGAATAAAATATTTCTTCTTTATGTCTGTAGGTGTATGAGGAGAAGCAGAAGCGTTGTGAGCAGGAGTTGGAGGATCTTCGGCAGAGTTGTGCATCCAAGATGAAGCAGGCACAGTTAAAGGCTCAACGTGCGCAACAGGTGCTTCAGTTGCAAGTGTTCCAGCTGCAGCAAGAAAAGAAGAAATTGCAGGAAGACTTTTCCCAATTGTTGCAGGAAAGGGAGGCGTTGGAGAAGAGATGTGCCTCTTTTGAAAAAGAGCAGACTCAACTTGGTCCCAGATTAGAAGAAACGAAGTGGGAGGTGAGACCTGGTAGCCCGCTGTTTATCTCAGCCTTGAGCATAACTGATTGTCTCACGCCTTTGTGTCTGTTTGTTATAGGTATGTCAGAAGTCAGGGGAGATCTCTCTGTTGAAGCAGCAGCTAAAGGACGTACAAGCGGACATTGGTCAGAAGGCTAGTGAGATTGTTGCATTGAAGGCCCAGATGAGAGAGGTTCGCTCCGAGCTGCAAGCCAGCCAGGCTCGATCGCAAGAGGCTCACGCCACAGCCCGGACCCGCACTCTAGAACTGGAGGTCTGTGAGAATGAGCTACAGCGCCGTAAGAGTGAATCCGAGCTCTTGCGAGAAAAGATGGGACGATTGGAACAAGAGTCTCTCCGTCTCAAGGAGGCTCTGGCAGTGCCGATTAACCAACCACCTAAAGGGCAATGCATGAGCCTGCCTCTGCCTCAAAGCCGTGTTGGAATTGCCCACGGGTTAAGCCCTGCTTTCCGGGACAATAGCAGCGAAGAGCAACTTCTGGCATATGAGAGCGATGAAGCGAAAGTGCAACGGCAGAGCATGGACGTGTTACATGGACTCCGTCAGCAAGTGGAGCGGATGCGAGCGGAGCTGATGTATGAGAGGAGACGGAGTGAAGACCAGCTGGAGGCCTTCGGGGAGGAGCGCAGGGTGTGGCAGGAGGAGAAAGACAAGGTGATCCGTTACCAGAAACAGCTGCAGCAGAATTACATCCAGATGTATCGTCGGAACCGTGACCTGGAGCGGGTGATGAGGGAACTCAGTCTGGAGCTGGAGAACAGGGACATGGAGGAGTTTGACATGCGTGGCAATGAGATCCACTTTGAGGAGATCACTGCCACTGAAATCTAGCCTACGTCTCACTTTCCGCCATCAGTCCGTGCCCCCAGAATTCACTTTTACTGTGGTTGTGTGAGGAATATCAGTAGTCACAGGCATGCTATTGTTGTGGAGCGCCAGGCCCAGATGGAATCTGCAGACCAGGAAAATGTTTGGAATGGATTTAAACATGTATTAATGGTGCCCAATACTCTACACTATTGTGAGTAGTTAAACCATAATCAAATTAGGCAACTAACAAACAAAGAATAGGGGTTGTGCACATCAGGAATTCAAGTTCTGCTCCTACTAGAGTTCTGCATCAACTGTAGCGAGGTCAGGTATGACCTTGTCCCAAATGAAAGCTCATGCTGTCTTTCTGGGTCTATGCTTGGCCACATGAACTGTTGAATAATGCAGGCTTGTGAAACAAACATGAAAGAGCACGTTTCTGAAACCTAAAAGGACAAGTTTCATGTACTTCACATACAGGAGGCAGCAGACCACAAGTCACATCATGTGCGCCATTTGGCACCAGAGGCCAATAAACATGAAGTTGTATTTTCTCATCTTTATGTTCTTCCTCACACTGCCTCAGAAACATTGAGTGATTTCGAATGAATGTACAATGACTGCAAACAGCAGTTCATGACGCCAATTATGATGGCAAGGATGTCCTCAAAGATAGTACTTGTTCTGAAACCACAAGACGAAAGATCCATACTTGTAATATCATGCAATACTTAGACTACACTACTTAATATTCACTTTTTGCCAGCAATTACTTAGATAAGAAAAGACTGGGAGACTGTTGAGCATATTATGTTAGGTCACTGAAAATACAATTTTGTATGATTTTTAGTGATTTAGTTGCTATTCTGGTGTTTAGAGTACACAGTAACATGGTGCCATTTCCTTTTAGCCATTTACAGCACTATGCAGTAAAAACCCTTCGTTTTATCCCGCAGACCCGCTGCTTAGACTACGTTTGATACTAATCACTAATGTAGAAGTGTTATTTTTATAATTGGATTATATATTAGCCAACATAACAAAACATAACTAGCAAATATAGTATACGTTTCTTTCTGTGCACACTGTACATAGTGAACTGCATGTGCGCATGGTTGTAGCATTTTTAATGCCAGACAATTGAGTTATCACACAGGTTGCATCAGATGGAGCAGTTATGCTTAGTAATTAAATGTACACTCTAAAAATGTTGGGTTTGGTCAAATATGGACAAATCCAACTGTTGGGTTGTAGATAAACCTATGCTGGGTTGATGTTAACCAACTATGGGTTGTTGGGTTTGTCCATATTTGACCCAACATTTTTTTTAGTGTACATTATCATATTACACTCTAAAAAATGCTGGGTTACTTTTAACCCAGCATTGGGTAAAAAGGACAAACTTTGCTGTTGGGTTAAATTAAACCAGAAAATGTTTATATTTTACCCAACAATAGGTTAAAACAACCTATCATTTTGAGTTGAAACAACCCAGCACAGGTTAAATTACAACCCAACAGGTTGGGTTTGTTCGTTTTTGATCCAACGCCAGGTTAAAAAACCAAGCATTTTTTAGAATGTACATTTGCATAAAGTTACTTATCAAATGTTTGTGGTCATTTTGTTAAAAACGTGATATTATATTATATAAAAGTATTGCTTTTTACATAACAGATCCTTTAAAAACAAAGTAAAATGAGAATATATAAATATAAATGATGTATATTTTTATATATAGCACCTAAAGCTATTTTGTGGTAACTTTGTGGGTTTAACAAATCTGTAATGCAGATTACGCACAGGCATCCATAGGGACCTTTTGCCATCAGCAATTCATGAAGAGCTCTAACAGTAGATCATATAGCCTAGTTAGTGCTTTCATAATAAACTGTATCTGTTAAAAATAAAGCAAAGATATTTTGGCTAATGTGCACCAAACACTGCGACGGCCGTAAAAATAACACAGTCATCTGTAATAATGATTTTTTGACATCAGGGAAAAAGATTAAATAAAAATGGCACAAAATGATGGCATAAACGGGAACACTGCATGCAAAATTACATTTCATCCATCTCAACCAAAGATAGCACCATGAGAACATTTACCTTCCCCTTTAATTCACACATTTATTCAGTGCTTCCCTTTTTACCAAACAATAAATGGAGCATTTAACAAATACTACAATAAGGACACTTTTTTTGTAACAGTCATTCTGTTTGTTTTCATTCAAGACCAAATGAGTCAGTATTGATCAGGATGGTTCACTATTTGTGATTGGTCTCGTGTTGCTTTTTATAATACCTTTAAGCATTGAAAACATGATCTGCATCTATCATTATTGCAATAGCTTTATAATGACACTACCTGAGAATCAAAATAATGAATGGCCAGAGAAGCACTGTGATTGGACGAGGATATATGTGTGTTGTGTCCTATAGATGCTGTTCATCTATGATATGACCGTACAATCATTATAGCACATGTTGAGTAACATCAGTCAATCAAACCTTTGATTAAATACACATGTAAATATTTTTCATATTGTAAGATTATTGACATATTCAATATATTTGTTTTTAGACACACAAAATATCTATTTTGAAGGTGTAACCACTGTGAATAGACCAAAGCAAATTAACATTTAATCTTTTCCCTCCTACAGTATATGTGCTTGTTTTATTTGTCAGTCTATAATGTTTGTAGTCATGTATGTATATTTTCATGCTGTATATTTCTTGTAAAAATGTGTTTTTAATTAAAGCAAGACACTTCACGTTAAATCCGCTATCTTTTCATTTCTATCACTGGCATCAATCAGAAGAGCAAAAATGCTTTTTTACAACGCTTGGAAAAACCAGTATTAGGTTGCACTGCCTTTATAATCGCAAAACCATTCTTTTAATCAATGTTATTGATACTGATATGCAAAACTTACAACATCTAATCTATAATAGTGACTTATTAAAGGTCAACATTTCAGACTTACAAAACAAAAACAGTTACTGTAACCTTTTTATTTAGAAGCACACAATGTTTTGTAATCAAATGAGCTGCAAAAAGTGCAGAGAAGATGTTTTGTACATGCTTTCTTTCATGCTTCTCATTGCATCAGTATATAACACTGATCCTACAATAATCACAAAGTATAGGTTTCATTTGCATCATTCATATGTACAGATTTAAGGCACAAATACAAGTAAAGCCAAGCCAAGTGTATATTAGTTTGTTTCCAAAAATAGATATTGAAAAGAGATAAATACCTCCATTTGGTAATAATCCCCTGGACCTTAACTAAACCAAACCGGCAAAATAATCTGGATCTAAATCCATAACATGGTTTTATTTAATCTCTTTTAATCATGAATGTGGAGAGGCCATGACTGGATAGGTAGTGTTATGACTTTCATACTCAGCATTTCACTTATTTTGACAAAACACGTGATGCACATGGTTCACATGACGCAACAAACATATTTTGAAAACACAAGGAACACACATGACACTCCGAGCACTTATTTTGAATTTGCGCCCCTCGAATGAGCAGTCACGAGCCGGCACTGGTTTCTGTGCCTTTAATGGTGGAAAACTTGTGACTGTTTTGTCAGATTTCTTGTAAACAGATTTAACAAAACGACATGCGAATAGAAGAGATCAGCGTCTGTAAATGGCCAGAAGCTTTGTGTGGAAGCCCATTTCTTTTCATTCAGAGTTCTGCCTCTCACCCCACTGGACGTGATGGTGTGAGTTCACACCAATGCCCTTTGTTTACACCCAGCCAGCAGTATTAGAGAAAATACAATTCAAATGTGTGTCTCTATCTGGCTGCTTTCAAGTCAATCCCTTTGGTTCTTGGGAACTTTGACGATGAACTCCATTGGGTCTTTGGCCTTGTTGCTGAAAGCCCTCCGAATTGCATCCACGGCATGCTGATGCGTGACACTTTGGAGCGACTCTCCATCTACTGACACTAGCTCGAATCCAGCCTGCACACACAAAGAGGGAGATGTTTCTAGAAACTTTAAGGTACAGAATTGGTCAAAAGTCTTTACCCCGAAACATTCCTGTATATTTCTGGCATATACGGCAATGTCTGAATGGAAGGAAACTGCAGACACAGGATGCCAGTCGTTTCCTTTGTTCTTTAATACCTGCGAATGATCTCATCCATTCTGCCTCAGACACTGTGTGTGTGCGTACATGTGTGTTAGACAGGAAAAGAAAGCGCTGCCAGTGGATGACATCAGCTTATTATTCAGAAATTGGCGTTTTTTTCTATGATACTCACTGATTGTAACCTCTGGCAGACCTAAAGCACAGATGTGGGGTCTTACAGGTCAAAAACACATTATAGATCCAAAATCTTATATATAAACCAATGCTACCATATTTAACAGCAATTGGAAACATATTGTACCTTAAAGGCAGAGTAGGCAGGTTTAAAGGAATAGTCTACTCATTTTCAATATTAAAATATGTTATTACCTTAACTAAGAATTGTTGATACAGCCCTCTATCATCTGTGTGCGTGCACGTAAGCACTGGAGCGCGCTGCGATGCTTCGATAGCATTTAGCTTAGCCCCATTCATTCAATGGTACCATTTAGAGATAAAGTTAGAAGTGACCAAACACATCAACGTTTTTCCTATTTAAGACAAGTAGTTATACGAGCAAGTTTGGTGGTACAAAATAAAACGTAGCGCTTTTCTAAGCGGATTTAAAAGAGGAACTATATTGTATGGCGTAATAGCACTTTTGGGAGTACTTCGACTCGCCTGAAAAGTCTGCTCCCCTTCTCCCTCTCATAATGGGAGAGGGAGGGTGTTACTGCGCCGAATCGAAGTACTCCCACATTCAAATCAATCGGGTGTGCGCATGTGTGGGCAGATCCTGTAGCAACAGGGGTGGTGCCATGGTCGCGAGTGATAGTCACGCAAGCCAATCATTTGTTTTGTCCTGAATGGAAATAATGAGCTGTGTTTAAAACAGTCGTCAAAGGTCTACAGACACTCGAGTTATATACTCTCTTTTTCAGAGTACTTACATTTTAATTATGTATTGGTATATAAAGACAGTTTGTAAAAACGTTTTTTAGATAATTCCTGCCTATCCTGCCTTTAATTCGTAGAGCATTGTGCTAGCAGTAAAGCAGAATGCATACCTTGACTGTGCTGTAAACTAAAAGTATCTGCCAAATATGTTAGAGTAAACTGATTGAAGATATTGCATCATGAAGTGAAAGAGAACCCAAAATCTATACATGCACTCATACAGATGAAGTAGGCAACCTTTGTACTTTTTCCTGGCAGGAACAAAATCCCAAAGCGCAGCTGAGCTCACAAACACAACTTCAAAGTCTTTCCTCTGTCACGATCTCTCACCAGGATGCACCTGTCTAGTAAAGTCATTAGAGCCATACTTAGAGGTTAGGGTCTGTTTTCATGCAGGTCTAGCAGAACAAATAGTGTTATGACCGAGGGAAGGTCGCATGAACCTCTAATGATTCTTTTATGTTGTTTTTGGAGCTTGACAGTACCCGTTTCTATTTACCTAATGCATGGAAAAAGCAACCAGTATATACGTCACATTATGTGCAAAGGGGATGACATGAGTATAATAATTTTTTCCCTTGTTTCACGAGTCTGCATTAACATGTAATCAATAGGGGGATGAGATAAAGCATTGGTGTTCTGTCCAAGGGGAGGGCTCCGAGCTCAGAATATTAGCTCAAAGCAAGAGTTCTCCCCCCTCTTTAACTGGGATAGATGTACAAACGATGGGGTGGAGGAGGGATGTTGCAAAAAACTGAGGTGGGGGGCTGCTATATATAGGGACCTCTTCGCACATGATGCTGGATTATCCATTGGGCATTATGGGCATGGGCCCAGGAGCCCACATGCACTTGGGGCTCAAGCAACGGGAAGAAAATTACATTTACAAAATCTAAATAATGATATAATTGTTCAATCGCAAATAACCCAGCGCTGAATTGAGCGGATTGTGGGTGGCAGAGTAGTCGTCATAGTTCAGAATGTGTGAGAAAAGCCGCAGCTCACAAAGGATTTATCAGATGTCCACTACTATTTTTCATCTATCCTGAATTTGTTAATGTCCTGTTAATGACGCAAATCAGTACAGCCCTGAGAGCCTGCTAGAGTAATCATTTGTATAAGATATCATTTGTACTGCGTATGTGTCGAATGCAGCCATCTGCGCTTGTCTGTGGTTGAGTATGCTTTGGAAGCTGCATGGATACGTGTGACTCGCGAGCGAGACAAAGACGGACACGGAAAGTTTGTCATATTCTGATGTCTTCCTTCCCTCTGCATCTACCTGTACTGCAGTAGTTGAGCACAAATCACCAACATCCAAACAAACATGCAAACTCCATACAGAGAAAAGCCACCTGACCTAGCTGGGTCTCGAACCAGGGACCTTCTTGCTGTAAGCCAACAGTGCTATGCAATTAGGAAGGGTTCATGTGTTTAACTCGTTCGCCGCCATTGACGAGATATCTCGTCAATCAAGAGAAAACGCTTCCCTGCCAATTATGAGTATTTCCGGCTTTCCGCAATACAGCTATTATACACCAGATGGTGCCCTTCCGCAACTTTTTAAACCCGGAAGTATTGCCCTATGGCAAGCGGCTGCATGTCTGTGTCTGTTTTAAAGATCGCTCTGAATGGGATCTCTATGAAAACAATCAATCAATGAACGTCACAATCATGGAACTGTCTCTGCTTTTTGCTCAAATGTGGTGTTTTTGCAGAAACCTACCCATATTCAAAAGCTGATTACAAAAGAACTTCTCAAGGTAGGATGAAACGTTTTTTTGTTGTTGTTGTTTGAAAGCAGAGGGTCTGTTTATATTTAAAGAAGAACATTTCCTGGAAGGCATTAAACTTTTGTGAAAATCGTGGAAAACGCTGGCGCTGGCTGGCAACTTTTAAAAAAAAATTCTGGCGGCGAAAGAGTTAACCTTTAAGGTACTAATATGAACCCTTTGGTACCAAAATGTACCTCTGAGCTTCTAACAGTGTTGGGGAAAGTTACTTTTAAAAGTAATGCATTACAATATTAATTTTTCTCACAAAACAGTAAATTTTCATGGAAAGTAATGCTGACGTTACTTTTTAGTTACTTTGTAGTTACTTTTTCTTGGCTGAGGTTCTCTTTCAGGCCTTGCAGGTTTTTTTCTGCATTCAGAAATTTTATATTTTATCACAAAATTGTTGAGCCTGCCATCTCAGTTTCTGACTCAAGCTGTTCCCACATAGGTGTGTACGCATAATGTGCATAATGTGACTACGTTTAGTTTAATTCCATACATAATTTGTTTTAATCAAATTAATTAAACTAAAAAATTAACTTGCATTACTTTTTTAAAGAAATAACTTAAAAACTAATGTGTACATTTAAAAGCAATGCGTTACTTTACTCGTTACAAAAAGTAATATTATTACATAATGCACGTTACTTGTAATGCGTTACCCTCAACACTGGCTTCTAATATCAACTCCTACGTGACTTTTTGAAAAGGATACTGTAGTGTCCCAGTGACAGCTGGGGATCATTCTGTGTATAATTGTGTATGTAAGTACGTAGTACATACAGGAGAAACAGTGGTAAAATCTCATGCACACATTAAAGGAGGCATCTAAGTTTTATCTATAGATCAGAATGTCATAGACTTGGTTAATTTCTTGCATCTTTGGCTTGAACTACCTGAAACCATAAAGAACACCTTAGCAACCACTTAGCAACACAGTAAAAACCACCCAGAACAACCTCAGCTTCACCCATGTTCCGCCTCTTTACCCATTTTCGGTTTTCCGCGAGTAATTCGCGGGGACGCACGGCCAAGATGGCGACGGCAGGCAACGCCTACTTTAAGCTTCAAAGGCGATCTTCACAAACCAATGGGTGACGTCACGGACACTACGTCCATATTTTTTACGGTCTATGGTTCCTCCAAGAACCATTCAGTCAAAGTTCTTAGAAGAACCATTTCTTCCATACATTTTAATAATCTAAAGAACCTTATATTCATCATTAGAACCTGAAACAGAATGGTTCTATGGCATCTTTAAAAGTGTAATCTGTTACACTTTAATTACTGTAGATTGTGGTTCTTTCCTGTCCTCTACTCCTTTATCCTCTCGTGTTATGTCATCTCCACAGAAGTGTCAGATTTAAAGGGGATAAAATAAGTCAAGATTTAGAGTAAAATTCTCTTTTTCGCAAGCCGAACATGAGACAGAAGTAGGACGACTCTTGAGCTGACTGAAGATAGATGATGCAAAAACTAATTAGACCTCAAACAATCAACATCAAAAAGAGATGGCTCGACTCATTTCTGCACGACTCATCGGAGCCCAAAGGCACACACACAACACCTGACCTCATTTTGTCATGCATGTCAAAATCTGTTGATAAGAGGAATGTGACTGCAGCCGATGTGTGATAGGAACCCGACCTCCATGACGCCGAAGCGTGCTTGCTGCTCAGATAATGCAGTTATCAGTGACACAACAGGAAGAGGAAGTATGTCGACAGGACACACAACACACTTTCCTCCACAGGCCTGTTTATCTGCTGGACACATAACTAGTCTGAAGATGTGTTGTCAATGAATGTGAACTAATCTTTGGTATGAATGGAAATACAAACAGTATTTCACACCAGCACCTGTGGATGCTCTTGGCAGCTGAAGTGTTCTGACACCTGATCTCATAAGTGTGGCCACACAAGCCTCTCAGAGCAGGACAGGGAAATGCTGTCACCTGAAATGCTGGGATCGATAAGGATACATGTTCTCCTCAAACGCACACAATTTTTAACCTTGTATGAAGGGAGTTGCTGTTGGCATGTGCAAGCTATAGCCTACTCTGACGTTTAGCATTTATTCTGCTTTGATCAGTACAGATGTAAAGACATGGATGTTGTTAAGACCCATGATCAGGTTGTATGCACAGTATGTGGTGTGTAAGACCAGGATGACCGGTCAAATTTGTGCTTTGGAAGCTTGCCCCCGGCATAGGATGCTGGTGTCCCCACCGCACATCTTAAACGTACATTCCACTTTTTTTTAAATATGCTAATTTTTCAGCTAAATATTTGATTCTTACCATTTTGGAATCCATTCAGCTGATCTCCGGGTCTGGCGCTAGCACTTTTAGCATAGCTTAGCACAATCCATTGAATCTGATTAGACCATTAGCATCGCGCTAAAAAATTAACCAAAGAGTTTTGATATTATAGACTCTCATTCTGGTGTAATAATCAAGGACAAAATAGTCCCCTGCTATTGAAAGTAACCAAGGGGACTATTGTCAGGTGCTGCGTAATATCATTGCACCTGCTGCAGCCATGCCACCGCAGCAAAGTCCTTGATTATTAAGCCAGAATGAGAGTATAGTTCCGAGCCATATCTGCCTAGAAAATCGCAACTTTTAATTTTCTGTCAGTCTTAGTACACAATGTAACTACAGAAGAGTCAATTTTTAAATAGGAAAAATATTGAAACTCTTTGGTTATTTTTTAGCGCGATGCTAATGGTCTAATCAGATTCAATGGATTATGCTAAGCTATGCTAAAAGTGGTACAGCCAGACCCGGAGATCAGCTGAATGAATTCCAAAATGGTAAGAATCAAATGTTTAACTGAAAAGTGGAATGTCCCTTTAACCAGCAAAAACTTCTAAAAGAGTCTCTTGACAGAAATGCAACATAATATACATAACTATTTTATCAGTGGTGTATAAAGACCTTACAAAATGAACTTTCGCTATTTGTCCAAGAGGGACAAACTTGTCTATAAAGCATGTTTTGTCACTATGTTATCTTAGACGATGACATGTTTGTCCTGTGGTGGCTACCGTAGGGGAGAGCTGTGGACTGAACCATTGGTTGCATTTTACAGTCTCACCGCTAGATGTCGCTAAAAATCTACACACTGGACCTTTAAAAAAAAGTGATAAATTCACTGTCATGGTCAATGTAATCAATAAATGATGAATGACTTTAACCAAGCCTATAAAATGCCTTTGTGTTTAGCTAACATAAATGAAACCCCTTCAAAGCATCTGCAGCAGAGACGTATTTTGACATGACGCATGATGCACATAAGTTTACATGACGTGCCAAACACATATTTTGACATGATGAGCTACACACATGACGGGCTACATGTTTTGATGAGCTTCGCATTGATAAAGAAGTCACCAGCCCCCACTAACCTCAAAACTAGCAATTACAATGCACCATAATTTTTAAAATGATAAATAAAAGACATGCCCCCTCCAAAATCTACACCCTTGGTAGTGATTGTTTCCTCATTTCTATGTAAAGCACTTTGAATGACCTCTGTGTATGAAATGTGCTATACAAATAAACTTGCCTTGCCTGCCTTGCCTGTAACTGCATGAGGGAGATTACCTTCAGAAAATCACTTGTGGAGGCTGCTCCTCCTGGAAAGATCTTCTCTATCTTTACCATTGGCTGCACCTTTGACTCCATCCCACCTGAGATGCTTATACCTGGACAAAGAAGAGAAGAAATTATGACATTTTACAAAAGGTGACTAATGGCTACAAAGCATCAGAAATAAACCTTGCCTGACCAGTCAAACCCACTCACTGTATTGCTTTAGACTGCTTTGATGCATAAAGAAAAATTTTTTCATTGTCATAAAAAATGTAATAAACAATCATGTTGGTTTCAGGCAATATTGATCGTTTTAGATATGACCTCATCTTTAATCTCATTATTAAATCGACCAACAAGGGTTTACAATCTGGCTGGTTAACATGGGTAGTAAAAAAGGGCAATTCACTGCCATCTGCTGGTGAGGGGTAAAGTAAAAAACTAAGCCACTTTTCCCCAACCCTGTTCCTGGAGGCACACCAACCCTACACATTTTCCAACTTTTCCTATTCAAAACACACCTGAATCCACTCATCAGCTCATTAGTAGAAGAAACTCCAAGAAATGGAAATAATGGGGTCAGAGACAAAATGTGCACTGTTGGTGAGCCTCCAGGTACAGGGTTGGGAAATGCTAAGCTAAACTACCAGTACAACACTTGACAACCAAACATATGTGACCCTGGACCACAAAAACATAAGGGTCAATTTTTTTAAATGAGCTGAATAATCTTAATGATTTTTGGCAAAAAAAGAAAGATTTTAAACCATACAATGCATTTTTGGCTTTTGCTACAAATATACACGTGATTATGACTGGTTTTGCGGTTCAGGGTCACAAATATATCTGAGAATCAGAACATCTTAAATACTTGGGATAGTATGTAACCACCTAACCCCGAACTATATCATTGTGAACATCTTAGCAACCATAAGCAAGACCCAAGCTGGTCATTTTGCATGGGAAATGAGCCGTTTGCCATAAAAACGTGTATATATATATATATATAATTTATTTTAGAGAAATGCTATCATTGTACGACTTTCATGAACAAAACATCTTCAGATAACTCACCCAAGGACTGTTTGGTCTTAGAGACAGAAACCGTGGTAAGTTCATATTCCTCTTCCGAAGGACTTTCTCGACTACCCGAGTGTCCGTTCACTGCTTCCCTCCAGTCCTGATCCGAGCTGGACCCAAACACCTGGGTCAGTGGTGTTCTGCTCCGTCTGTGTGCGCTCATTACGGTGTACTTCACTTCTTTTCCATTCTGAGTTTTGGATCTATGCCCATTCTTATGAGGTGACCTTCCACGCTCTGGAACAGAGTCACCGCTGCTGGACAAAGAGTCATGCTGTGATATCTGCTGGAAACCATTGTCTCTCTGAGGGGAACGTCCACGTCGCTCTGTGCCGTGAGAGGACTCCGACTGTGGCCGGTTAGGCCGAGCAGGGCTCAGAGAATGATGTTCTACTGAGTCTGAGATGTATGTGTCCACCGGTACATCCAGAAGAGGTGTGAAAGTTCGGGGAGGAGGGAGACGGCCAGTCGGTAGACCTGACAAACGTAGACGCTCAAGGTCCTCCGTCAGTTGCCGTTCTCTATGCAGATCTTGGACTGGCTGGAGCTGAAATCCGCCCCTGTAGTCTGTGACAGGATACAGGTGTGCCATGTTAAAAAAGCATAAAATTGACAACATTTTTAATTTATAGGTAATACCATGGGTTTTGGACACATATTGTGCAAACACATGCCATGGTAATACCTTGGTATACCTTCGTCTGCATTACACGTGCAAAGGCTGTGGGTTCAATTCTCAGGGAACACATACTAATAAATTAAATAACTTGGCACTATAAAATAAGACACTGTAAGTCGCTTTGGATAGAGACCAACCAAATGCACAGATGTAATGTACCATGGTACAGTATATGAATAATATGGTAATAATTCAGTAACATTGTGCTGTATACAATATATAAAGGTACGATGGCATTACCACAGTACCATTACATTTCTTTTTTGTAAGAAGAGACGCGTAAATTCACATACGTATCTCCAACAGGGTTGCCAGATCTGCGTAAGAAAAGCATCCCAAATAGCCAATCAAAACTACCTAAATGACCCTATCCCAAATATTAAAACTTAAAATGCTATTTACTTCCAAACCTAAAATATTTATTTGATAGAAAATTCAGAATTTCATGGTGTGTAATGCACAACACAGTCTAATAAAATCATCTTAACATTGACAGCTGATGACCAAAATCCTTTTAAAAGTAGCCCAGTTTTGCAGAAATTGGCAACAGTGATCACTAAACACAAGTATCAAACAATTTTGACCGTGTTGCATTCTTTCACACAATAGTTAAACTCCAAAACTCATTTACATCTGTTTAAATCAGAGCAGATGTTAAAAGATCTCTCACACACATGCACTTTCTATTTCAACCAGAAGTTGAACGTCAGTCACACATTCACATCCATTGAGCGAGCTGCAGTGCGGTGTGGTGTTGCTCAGATTTCAGGGACTTCTAGAGCGACGAGTGTTGAATTACTCTTCTGTAGTCGGCACAAAGGAGCTGCGTTAAGCCTCAGACCTGCGTGGGCCGCATGCTTGAAGGTTAAACAATGCAAGGCGCCGTTCTTGCATTTCAGAAAAGACTTCCATTCAAAAGTCACAGGCACATTCAGCTACTGGTCAATGACGGCAGGGACTGTGTACTCCAATGTCAGAGGTCAAGAGGTCATGCGCAGCGTCAGCAGGAGAAGGAAACAGTCATGGCAATGTTGACTCCTCTCTTTATCCTGCCAGCATTTGGCATCGTGCAAAATGATGCATTTGTGTCCCAAATGGCAGCAAACAACACTCTTCAGGATCATTACAAGAAAAGCCACCGTAATGAGGGTTTTACAAAGAAGATTGTATGTATGTGTGCAATGTGAAAACAAAATTGTAAGGACATTTTAGGTGTACAAATATGGTTGTAACTTAAAATTCTTACAGTACGTGTTCAAGTTTGTTGTAATTATGTATGTGTGTGTTTTTCACATTCAAACATTTTATCTTAGGATATTAAATACGTTGTAGGAGAAAGTGGGAGTCTAAATCTCTGGTTATGTAATAGAGATCAGAGTGAGGACACAGCACAGCACTGTAAAGGGAAAGAGAGAGAAAGAGTGTGTGTGTGTGTGTGTGTGTGTTGTGTGCGCGTACGTGATTAGATAGATAGATGGATGGATGGATGGAGAGAAAGAGAGAGAGAGAGAGAGAGAGAGAGAGAGAGAGAGAGAGAGAGAGAGAGAGAGACAGAAGTCCCTTTCACACATACAGTCTTTACTGGTAATTTACTGGTAAATTGCAGTTAACATGTCATGTGTGAACAGAACCTTTCCGGTAAATCAGTGCTCCCAATTTACCAGTAAGACAGGTTGTAAGATTACCAGTAATTTACCAGTAAGCGCTATGTGTGAACGAAAATTCTAGGATTACCGGCATTTAGAACGGACGACGTCAGACCGCGCTGACAGATCGAGCCAATCAGAAAGTTTTTTATACAGGTGACGCGTTTACCCCCGAACTGTTTACGGACGTTTCCACACACATGCTGCTTAAAAGTCGAGCACACTTGAAGTTAACATCCACATTTCTTAACCAAAGTTGTTTAAAACAGCTCACCGTCTATTTGCCATATTGCCGACGTCCTTAGCACACCATCCGTGAAGCCTAATGTTCAAACGCGCAGGTTCCGTTTGACGCCCCCTAACGCAATGTTGTTTGGTCACGAGCAACTTCGCGACCGTTTGCCACAGATGTGAAAACAACAAAATACGGACCGTGGATATTAAGTCATAACCTGCCATTGTTTACAAATACGACACTAAGCTCACCGGCCGCGCGCCACAGGTAACTTCCGCTTCCTCTCCGAGTTTACCGGTATTTTGATACTGATGTGTGAATGATGTCGTACTGGTAAAAAGACGGAACCTCACTGCATGTGTGAACAGTACATTTTTGTATTTACTGGTAAATTCATTCTGGTAAATTCATGGTAATTTACCAGAATTACGGTGTGAAAGAGGCTAGAGAGAGACAGAGATGCACATGTCACATGTTCACATAGGTGGGGATGTTACCTGGGATTGGTGTTATTAGATGGCGACGGGGTGTTCCACCACGACGAGGAGAGCGCAGTACAGGAGATCTCACTAAGAAACAAAAAACAGTAAACAGATTTTTTTATTTTTCATGTATTTGAGAATTTGAGAACCAGTCAAATGTTTCAACAGATATATACAGTACATTAATAAACATTGTGTTTATATACACAACCAATAAAACATTTCATTTTTTCGCAAAAAAGTCAGATTGATCATTTCTTTTACACAAAAATGATCTCTGCTACAAATGAACACTTAAAGTTTGTTTGTGGGACCTACCGTTATCGTACAATTACACTGAAATTGACTGGATTGCAAAGGTTACAACTTATCCTGCTCGCTCTAGATTACTCGCGGGATTTAACTTTGTGTCACGCGAATTTTTCGCTTGAGTTGAATATTTTCAACTTGGGCGAAGATGCGTTTGAGGCGAATAGTGTGTGTTTTTGTGGCAAACGCACTGCCCATATCGCGTCATTCGCATCGCCTGACCCCACACAAGGACGCCTCTGTTCGCCTCTTTCCATTGACTTTGTATGTAATCTACACACGCAAATTGTTGAACTCGCGTCTGGTGTGAACCCACAGTTAGGCCACCATGCCAGAATTAGATTTGTTTTTGCAATGTGTAGTGATCATATACAATTGTTACTCAGTCTCTTTAATAGAATACATCCAGAAAATACAGGAAATGTGTATATAGTATTAAAAACTGTATAAAAATGTAAACTGATGTGTCAAGTTTTTAGGGTAAACTCCCCTTCCACTTGAGCAATAGCAGGAATCTAATATCTAATTTTAAAGTAATTAGTCTTTTTACTTTATTTTGCTCAAAAACGCTCAAGATATGTTTAGTGCCAAAAGAGGTCACACTAAACACAGACAATGACTAAAGAAGACATTTAGTCCTGAAAATTATTTTTTTTATATTTTGGAAATTGGACATATTTCCTGTATTTTCTGTTTGTATCTTAATAAAATAGATAAAAATAAATAAATATGGATGGACATTAAAACTTCTAAAACAACAAGTCTGGTGGTGGTGGCCTAAGGGCTCAGTCACACCAAAAGCGCTTTAAACGCTTGCAAACGCAAGGCGCGACGCACTGCCTTTTTTAAAAAAGAGCAGTGCAGCGCGGCTTTTCATATTGCTAAGCAACCACCGAGTCAGCTGTCTTGTCAATCAAATATTGAAGCGTGAGCGCTCTTTTGCTGTTAACTGTCATATTAGCAGAAACTTTAAAAAGAGGGCGCTTGTTCTGACCTTGTTTGAGGATGAGAGGAGCACAAACACGCAGGAGAGAGTGAGCGAGTGGAGTCCGGTTCTTCAAAGCAACTGTAAACTTCCCTCACCACAACGTAAGGCCCGCCTCTCCCCTCATTCGATTGGACAATGGAAGACGCGAATGACGTCAGGCGCTCCTCCGCTCTCAGAGCTCCTTCAAAAACGCGTGCGCGGCAGGCGGCAGAAAACCGCAAGGCGCTCGGCGCGCATAAACAGCGCGCAAACGCGCCCTGCCCATAGAATATCATTCAAAAAAGGCGCCTGCAACTGCCATAAGCGCTTTTGGTGTGACTGAGCCCTAAGGGGCCAGTCACACCAAAAGCGTTTATGGTAGTTGCAGGCGCCTTTTTTGAATGATATTCTATGGGCTGTTTATGCGCGCCGAGCAGAGGTCTTCACGGGTCCACTTAGATCCGAAAACCCGAGGTCCGACCCGAGACCCGATCGGGTTCGGGTCTCAAAGTTTCACATGTGCCTCGGACACGGGTCGGATACAATAATAGCGGCATCGGGTCTCGGGTAATTTAAAAATGAATGTGTTTTTTCTGAACGGACCCGAGAAGACCCGAACTCTCTCGCCTGTGTGCGTCAATGTCCTTTTCAAACCTCTCATCTGTTTGCCAAGAGCGCTTGCGACATTGTGTGGTTGTCGGAAGGTTCATTTTCGTTGAGACAAACATGTCAGTCAATTATAAATGTACATTGTAGCGGTTACGTGGTGTCGTCGTCAGATAACAAAGTAAAACGAATGGAGCAGCTCGCCAAATTGGTTGCAAGGCCACCGGAGTTTCTTTCTGTCTGACTGCTGCGCGTGGGTCTGCAGAATGCACACACGTGCCGTTTACATTCGGTTCCAGTCGGGTTAAAAAAAAAATTTCACTAGTTCGGGTCGGACTCGGGTCTAATTTTCTCGGGTTTGTCTCGGGTCAGGTCTTTCTTTAAAAAAAATTTATTTATGCACGTCGGGTTCGGGTATGAAGTGATTCGGGTCATTTCAAGTCGGGTACATTTCTTTGGACCCGAGAAGACCTCTACTCTCTCCTGCGTGTTTGTGCACCTCTCACCCTCAAACAAGGTCAGAGCAAGCGCCCTCTTTTTAAAGTTTCTGCTAATATGACAGTTAACAGCAAAAGAGCGCTCACGCTTCAATATCTGATTGACAAGACAGCTGACTCGGTGGTTGCTTAGCAATATGAAAAGCCGCGTCGCACTGCTCTTTTTTTAAAAAAAGGCAGTGCGTCGCGCCTTGCGTTTGCAAGCGTTTAAAGTGCTTTTGGTGTGACTGGCCCCTAAGACTTTTGCACAGTACTGAAGATATTGTTTATATTACGAAAACACCTCAAATCCTTTTACAAATTTAAAGTCCAAAAGACCAAAAGCACAGATTGCTCGGCCCTGTATAAATATGTAAATTAGCCATATTAAAATTAACCCCGCCTAATATGTGCCCCGCTCACCCCATACCAAAATGTTGTTAGAAAGCAACCAATTGAAGTGTTTTCCTACCAGAACGGTTCTTTAATATGTCATAGGCTTCAAGCTCAAAAGGCTGGACCATACTGTCAAAACGGCCCAGATCAGTGGGAGGGATGATCATTCTACATGAAAGAAAGATAGATATAGATGTTAGATACAGGCATTATGTAAAAATTTGATATATGAATGGAATGACATTCTACAGAGGACTTCTCACCTGATCTCCCTCAGCAGCAGAAGCTTCTCAGGCCTGTCCAGTATGGCCAGCAGGGGGCGCACCAGATCCTCAACCACACGCTCCGACAGAAACTAAAAAAACAGAAAGTTTGATATGGCCCAGTTGCAATATTTTATCGTTCGCTAAAATAAGATTTCTCAGAACAGCTTGTGAATTGATCACTCTTTAGAGTAAGTGTGATCTAAAGCGCTTGATCTTAATATAAATGACAAGACAAATGTGTCTTTTGTAAGTGTCTTCTGCGGGCTGATTCACTGTATAAGGCACGAAAAACTTTTCTAGTGAGACCATTTATTTACACTAAGGAAGGTTTACAGTTCCACAGGACACAGTTCATAAGAAAAAAGAATCAATTATTCTTGAGTCATAAAAGAGTCACTCTCTGTTGACTCACTCGTGTACAGTGTCTCATGACAGCAGCCACCTCATCCTCATTCAGCAGTTTGTGAGCCATGTCCTCTATTAAGCTCATGGTCTCTGGACTGGGCATAGGACTGTGCTCCCTCATACCAGCTCGGGTCTCTCTGGGAGAACTCAACAGGTTCATTATGGGTCGACCTCGCTCTTTACCTGAAGACACAAGGGCTACGGTCAGGCATGATACTAATATTAGAAGTGTGAAATGGACATTTCCAATGCAACTAAGTTACATCATTAAATACTGCACTTATTATTTTTCTGAAAGAAGCTACAATTATATCAATATGGCATTATAAACATATCATTATGAAATATCATATAATCTACACCACAACTATAACAGTGCAGAAGAATGATATTGTTTAGATTATTTTCAGTGTTTTTTCCCAGCTGATAATGAAACAATGACAGCCGAACAAAATTTATTCAAATGTAAATTAAATGCTTTGAAAAAAAAACAGAAACAGAAAGTTAGCCAATAGCAATTTCACAGTCTGGAATCTGATGAGAAGCTAAAATGCAAAATAATGCCATAAAAATCCATGATCCATATCCAGGGTTCCCACACTTTAGTTAACTTCAATTTCAAGGACCTTTCAAAGACTTTTCAGGTCCAATACCCTCAAATTCAAAGACTAAATGTGGGGAGACATTTCAAGTGAGAGCAAGGTTATATCGTGTTACCTTTTAAGATACATTGTTACAGTTCGCTTTCAAGGGAACTCGCTCTAAGCCACTGCGGTGACACTTTGGGGACACCTCCAGGGGTATGTGCATCTAAATGTGTATATCAAATTTAACCAATGGTGAGGCATAACAACAAAGACAGGGTGACGCGGGAGCCAGGAAGTAGGGACGTAGGAAATATGGCAAGGGAGACGCAGCGTCTCGTTCCCTTTTCAGGGAACAACAGTTACATACATAACCCGAGACGTTTTCATGTGTCAAACACAACTATGCAAAAAAGCATGTTGGTATGAAATTGGGATCAAATTTAAGCACTTTCAATGACCTGTATCTATGTATGTTTATTTTCAAAAACTTCCAAGGGCCTTGATTTTTTTCCGCCCAGATTCATAAACTTTCAAGGATTTCAAGGATCTGTGGGAACCATGCATATTGGTGGAGGTAAATTTTGAATGATTATATTATCTCAGGGTTTCCCAAACTGGGGTTCGCGAACCACCAGGGTTTTTTGCAGGGGGTTGATGAAAAACAATAAATTACAATTAAATATAAAATATAAACAATTAATTTTAAAATTTAAAAATCTAAATAAAACAGTTACTAAAAATCTATATATTTTGTTTGTTTAATCTATCAGGAAACTGAGAATCATGCCAAATGGACCGATAGGTTTATGTACCAATAAAAGAAAAAAACAGATGAAGGTCCAATAACAACAACAACTATGTAAAATACTATTGATAAAAACTTGACAACAGATAAAAAATATTTTATTTAAAGTTCGGGAGAAGCATGGTCATGTAACCCAACCAATCAGCGTGAAGAGGTGTCTATAAATAGCCGTTCCTCACCTCTGTCCCGTGACAGTTTTTGCAGCATCCCTCCTCCAGCCCATCACCTCGCCAAACCATTTATGAGCCCCATTTTCTTCTTTTTTCCTACTATGGAAGTGAATGGGGCTCATGAATGCTTTGGTTACCTTCCTCAAAATATCCTCCTTTGTGTTCATCAATTTATACAGGTTTATAACAACATGAGAGTGAGTAAACGATGACAAGATTTTCATTTTTGGGTAAACTATCCCTTTAATATTCAAATACAGTTATCATTCTTCATGTGACTGCTCTTTTAGAATTAGCACAAAATACAGTGCACTGTGAATGTACAAGCCACCCAAAAAGTTGTAATAAACTCAAAGTTTTCTAAGCTTTTCTGATTTTTTGAAGGCCTATTGAAGTTCAACCGGCCCTGTAATAAAAGCAGCTATGCAATTCATCATTAGCTGAGTGAATCCACAGGGTCTGGATTCAAGGCCATTCAAGGATTTACTGCAGAGCAGTACAGATACAGTAAATCTCATGTAGCCTCTTTAAAAACTTATTATGCTGCTTGCAGGCTTTTCAAATGCTAATCTTCTGCCTCATCTTCATTTCCCATATGCAAATTCCTTAGTATTCACAAACAGTATCACACAGATCGTGGCTCTCATCAAAGGATGTTGAATCGTAGGCTCAACTCACCCGGCTCATGTTTTGGGGATTTGGACCTTCCTCTTTGTCCGCCCACGGTCCATGTGACCTTCCTGTCCCTGGAGGAAGATCTCTCCCTCCTGCGACCGCTTTTAAACAGAAGGCTGACGAAGGTTTTGGAGCGCTGCAGGGTGCTTCCCACTGCATCCACTTTATCCTTCTGATGTTTCTTTTTCTTCTGCTTGTCCTCTGATCCAACATCCAAACAGAAACATGTTAAGGACTCACATACAGAGAGGTTTGAGTTAAAGTAGCACAGAGATGCACTTTGGATCTATACTGAAATAAATTCATATTCATAAAGACGCACACTGAGGAATACAAAATGCTGAATATTGTAGATTTGTTTGGTTTGATCCTTAGTAAGGGTGATACAGGAACTGGAGAGTTATAAAGATCACAATTATAAGAGCATTATTAATCGGTTTAGTTAGTAAAACATCTGCTGAATCATTTGTGTTGTGCAGATTTTGATTCTAAAGTAGTTCAGTCACTCAGCTCAGTGCATGGGTATTACAAATGAAAAATATTGTCTAGGTCCATTTTAATGTAAAAATAAAATAAAACCATCATACTGTAGCATTAGCAAGTTTAACATAAAGCGGTTATATACCGTAAAAACACTCCGGTCATTAATCTCCAGTGTGCCTGACAATAAAACGGGATGATGTACTCTTTGCCCTTGAGTTTACATTTCTCAAAGCATCACATTCTTCAGTCTGAGCTGTTCATCTTTCGCAGGGAGATACTATGCAGTAATACTGATGTATTATATATTACAAAGAGGTCATTAAAATGCAGAAATACAATAGCAGTGCAAAGCTATATATTTGACAAACAGACACAGCAATGTGACCCAGAGCAGCTTTCACAGCTTGGTGTATGTATCAAATTACTCCATTACTGATATGGCTGTGACCTTGAGCACTTTAGCTGAAAATGATATATATGTGACCCTGTCTGTGAAATCCAGGATATAATCTTACAATCTAATAATGAGATTACAAGCATCAAAGTTTGATTTCACTTTTTAGATATCTGTTAAAAGTTTGTATGGGTTGGCATTAGGCGGCAGTGCCCCCTGGATGACACAGCATGTCCCCCTAATCTTATGGTCGAACTTACTAGTTAAAGGTGGGGTGCACGATCTCCGAAAGCCAGTGTTGACATTTTAAATCATCTTAACAAACACGCCCCTAACCCAATAGAACCAGGACCTTCTTTTGATTGACCTGCCCCAAACTTACGCAACCCAGGCAATGATGTCGGTTAGTAGACACGCCCCTTACTGCTGATTGGCTACAAGTGTTTTGGTACTCGGCCCAACTCTCTTTTCCCAAGCGTTTTTCAAAAATCTTGCACCCCGCCTTTAAGACAAAGTCACGTGAGCTTGATCACTATATAGTGCACTGAGCACTCTCTTCGGCAGTATTACAACCATAGGAAAGTATTACTAATTTCTACAACAGTAACTTTAAAAAAGGATCTTTAAAATATAAATCAGATGCAGTATTACATTAAAGGTAATAATATAAAACATAAAAATAAATTACATTTATAGTAAAACATCCCCAAAATAGCCCCTGTAATCCTTTCTTAGACTCACCTCGTTATTTATTCAAATACAACAAGCCAATGGCAAGTCTCCATGCAGCACACCTTTCAATGCGTTTATATTTTGTTTTAGACGTTCTGTTTATTATAATAATAGTTTGGTTGTGATATAATTCATAGTAGATATAAATGATATAAGATGGTTATACAGTAAGCAGTATTGTTGGTTTATATATAACTTGTTATTCCTTCGGCGCAGCTGTGCATTGTACTATATGCAGTCTTAAAATCAAATTTTGGCGGCGCCGCCCATAAAAACGAAATGCCCCCCATCAGTTCTGTATGTTCTGGTGATGGCCCTTCACAAATCTGAAAGGTGTTTTTAAATATTATACATAATATTATACATATGGTTGGCTTTAATAAGTATTTTTCCAGCTCTGTTTAGTGACCTTAGCGTTGCATAAATGACACACTTCAGATTTCAATGATCTTACCGTACCTGATATGGTAATGTGACTCTGGGATCGGCGGATGGGTTTACGAGGTTTGCTGAGAGCCATCAGCACGGCAGTTTTCGGTGAGTCCAAAGTCTCTTTATCCCCAGCAGAGAAGGTCCTAGAGTGGGTGTGTCCACTCCGTATGGCGGTGTCTTTTAACAGAACAGTCTCACCCACCGTTCGACTGGTTTCTGTGGTTATGACCCTACTAGTTCTTACGGACGCTTCCAGCTCCTGTGGATCAGTCTGCATTGCAGTTTCTGTCCGTTCAGAGCTGGGCCGGCGTGAGCGGTCCTCGGTGGAAATACAGACATCCACCATTCCTGAGCCAAAAACAGGGGGGAACATGACCTGCGAGAGGCCGCTGAGGGAACTGACCGGCGTTCCAGAAGACAAAGAGGACGTGGAGGAATAAGAGTCTGAACCCTGAGAAGAAGAGGGCTGACCTCCATTTGCCACTGAGAGAGAAAAAAATAAAAGATATGTATTATTTTAAGAGCCATTAGTACACTTAAGGCACTTCAGTGATATGTAATTATATATATATATACAGTTGAAAGAAAAAGTATGTGAACCCTTTGGGCTTACTTGGATTTCTTCATAAATTGGTCATAAAATGTGTTCTGATCTTCATCTAAGTCACAACAATAGAGAAACACAGTCTGCTTAAACTAATACCACACAAACATTATACGTTTTCAGGTTTTTATTGAACACAACATGTAAACATTCATAGTGCAGGGTGGAAAAAGTATGTGAACCTTTGGGTTTAATAACTGGTTGACCCTCCTTTGGCAGCAATAACCTCAACCAAACGTTTCCTATAGTTGCAGATCAGACCTGCACAACGTCAGGAGAAATTTTGGACCATTCCTCTTTACAAAAGTGTTTCAGTTCAGCAATATTCTTGGGATGTCTGGTGTGAATCGCTCTCTTGAGGTCATGCCACAGCATCTCAATCGGGTTGAGGTCAGGACTCTGACTCGGCCACTCCAGAAGGCGTATTTTCATCTGTTGAAGCCATTCTGTTGTTGATTTACTTCTATCCTTTGGGTCATTGTCCTGTTGCATCGTCCATCCTCTGTTAAGCTTCAGTTGGCGGACAGAGGGTCTTAAGTTTTCCTGCAAAATGTCTTGATAAACTTTGGAATTCATTTTTCCATCGATGACAGTAATCCGTCCAGGGCCTGAGGCAGCAAAGCAGCCCCAAACCGTGATGGCCATCCACCATATTTTACAGTTGGGATGAGGTTTTGATGATGGTGTGCTGTGCCTTTTGTTCTACACATAGCGTTGTGTGTTCTTTCCAAACAACTCAATTTTGGTTTCATCTGTCCACAGAATGTTTTGCCAGTAGTGCTGTGGAACATCCAGCTGCTCTTTTGCAAACTTCAAAAGCTGCAATGTTTTTTTGGACAGCAGTGGCTTCCTCCGTGGTGTCCTCCCATGAAGTCCATTCTTGTTTAATGTTTTCTTTATTGTAGATTTGTCAAAAAAATGTTAGCATGTGCCAAGTCTTTAGCTGACACTCTAGGATTCTTCTTCACCTCATTGAGCATTCTGCGCTGTGCTCTTGCAGTCATCTTTACAGGACGACCATGCCTAGGGAGTGTAGCAACAGTGCTGAACTTTCTCCATTTATAGACAATCTGTCTTACCGTGGACACATGGACATCAATGCATTTAGATATACTTTTGTAGCCCTTTCCAACTTTATGTAAGTTAACAATTCTTGATCGTAGGTCTTCTGAGAGCTCTTTTGTGCGAGGCATGGTTCACATCAGACAATACTTCTTCAGAACAGCAAACTCAAAACTGGTGTGTGTTTTTTATTGGACAGGGCAGCTTTAATCAACACATCCAATCTCATCACATTAGCTCTTGGAGAAGTCATTAGCCTAGGGGTTTCACATACTTTTTCCACCCTGCAATATGAATGTTTACATGTTGTGTTCAATAAAAACATGAAAACGTATAATGTTTGTGTGGTATTAGTTTAAGCAGACTGTGTTTCTCTATTGTTGTGACTTAGATGAAGATCAGAACACATTTTATGACCAATTTATGAAGAAATCCAAGTAAGCCCAAAGGGTTCACATACTTTTTCTTTCAACTGTATATATACAGCTTGCTTATACATACTAAATGTACATTTTTAGAACCCATGAAAGGTTTACATACATTTTTTCAACCAGCTGTACTCTGCCACCATCTCCTTATAAGCAGGATATCTTCCAGCCTCCTACATTAGAATATTAAGATGTTACATATTGTTTGTAATGTACAACATAAAAATTCACAAAAACATACACTGCAAAAGCAAATGTTGGAAATGATTAATTGTGCAAACTTTGTGCTTAGAAATGATTTAAAACAGCATTATACAACAGACAAGGTTTAACAAAATATGCACTTGGTGTATGCTGACCTCATGTCCCCTCCTAACATTAGTCTATTATTAAACAAGAACCTGAACATTATCAGGATTATACAATAATAATAAGTGGCAGCTTCATGCACATTTAGGTAAATAGTTGTAGTGGAGAGCTGTGCTACTTTATAGTCAATTTAATCCGACCGTTGCACAGTGAAAATAAGGCTTTCCATCAAGTGTAGTTACTTCATTTACGAAATAATCCTCTTTCCATTTTCTCACATTGTCACTTTACTTATCATCAGCAGTGCCTTTGAATCCTTAAAGTGAACTGAGCCAACACTCACCACTACAAAATGTCATCAATAGTCAATACAGCAGGCATTTAGCAGTGCTATGTACGTTTAGCCCCACAACAGTTTGATTCAAAGCCCTGCTGTGGTGGTGAAATGAAAAGGCCATAAAATGAGGCTTTCTGCTGATTATAACTTGATCTCCAAAGCCTGGTGAATAATGCACATCCCCTGGCTGATTTTCGCAAGTGGAACTTGAGCTCTGCCCAAGTAAAGCGAGCAACCAGGAATGTGACGGCTAAATGCCAGCTGTCTGTTTTGCTTTCTCACTCCCTGACGCAATAGAGGCTGTGTTGTTTAACATGACGTGCTGACAATTAATATATGCCACAGCACTTTGGAAATCATTTGTCATGCCATTTTCTATTTCAATGGAAACTTTGAATGAAAATAATAATGAAAACGATATTAACGTAATGTACAAAAGAAAGTCTCCCAGTAAGCAAGTCAACAGGGCGACAGCGGTCAAGGGGTGAAAAAAATCTCCTTGTTGTCACTGAGCAGTCATCAATTTGGAACAGACAAATCTCACGGAAAGTTGTGTTATAGTCACGAAAATTTTTATTAATTTATTCATGTCCATGGCACGAAAATCTGCTTTTTTAAGTGCCTTGAACACAAATGTCTTTTCTATAAATAGTTTTTCGTGTCCTCGCACGACTTTCTTTTCGTGTCTTTTTATGTATTGTTTTCTCATTGTTTTCCTATTTTCTTATGTCGCCTGGGATTGGGGTTAGAATCACTTTCTGTTACATTTTTTAACATCCTCACCCAAACCCCAACTCTAACCCCAACTCCAAGCGAGAATAGTTTTAAAAGCAGAAAAAAAAAACATTTAGAAACCATGCAGTACATAAAAGTACATCCTTACCCAAACCCCAAATCAAACCCCAACCCCAAAGTGACAATGATTTAAAAATAGGAAAAAAATTAGAAACAATACATAAAATGACACGAAAAAGACATTTGTGCTCAAGGCATGTAAAAAAACTGAATTTCATGCCATGGACACAAATAAAATAATCAAATTTTTCATGACTATAAAACGGCTTTTTATGAGATCATGTTGATTTGGCAGCATGAGGATCATATATTATATAAGAAGACCTAAAGAATCCTCAAAATTAAAGTGTGTGTGGGGGGGGGGTCTAAAGCTATTTTATGCATTCTGACTTATTAACACTAAGTTAGATATCTTCATGCTAAACATAGGCAAAGTGTTGTGACAGTGTATTTCTGTGCCGAATACACTTCACCAAGGTTCGTACAAGTTTTGGAACGTTTTTTTTTCGAACATGAAAGATTTATACATAACAATCTTGCTTTAATTTCTTTAATGGCCAATTTCGATGCAGGAAGTACAGTGGAAGTCCTTATATGGGCACTTTAACGGGAATAGCGTATGCACACACCAACCAAGAGCTCACATAAAATCAATGTCACCAAAGAAATGTGAGGTAAATTTAAGCTTGTTCAACTTCCTAAAGAACCCAGCATTATGGAAACAATGGATATAGTTTGTTTATCCGGGGTAGAAGCGGAGTTGTGCATGTGTTTGTTTACCGTTAGATTTCGTCTCAACCGGGTCATGAGTCAGGCAGTAAGTAAAAGGGTCATGAGTCAGGCAGTAAGTAAAACTGCATCAAATGTCTGTGTTTTGTTTGCAATTGGCACGTGCATATAATGTAAACAACATGAACATGAATCATAAGTTATCCAAAGATAGTGGGATAATGTTTTGTGTATGTTGCTTGCTCGTGCCTGCTCTGTCTTTTATAAATATGATGAAACTGAAGACTCTTTGGATACATGAAGGATGGAATACTACTCTAGAAGCACTTTTTTAAAATAGGCTTATTTTAGTGCTCCCCTAGAGTTAAACATTTGATTTTTACAGTTTTGGAATCCATTCAGCTGATCTCCGGGTCTGGCGTTACCACTTTTAGCATAGCTTAGCACAATCCATTGAATCTGATTAGACCATTTGAAATGACATTATAGTCTCCTGGTATTGAAAGGTACCAAGGGGACTATTTTCGGGCGCTGCGTAATATCATTGTGCCTGCTGTAACCATGGTACGGCAGCAAAGTCCTTGATTATTACGCCAGAATGAGAGTATAGTTCCTAGCCATATCGGCCTAGAATATCGCAACTTTTAATTTTCTGTCAGTCTTACACGATGTAACTACAGAAGAGTCGAAACCTGAATATTGAAACTATTTGGTTATTTTTGAGCACGATGCTAATGGTCTAATCAGATTCAATGGATTATGCTAAGCTATGCTAAAAGTGGTACCGTCAGACCCGGAGATCAGCTGAATGGATTCCAAAACAGTAAAAACCAAATGTTTAACTCTAGGGGGCAGGAAAATTTGCATATTTTCAAAAAAAGTGGAGTTTCCCTTTAAGATTAACATGAGATCAGCAGAAACAGAGTGTGTTATGTATGCTTTAAAGGTATTGCAGAGGATTTTCTTTTTCCGGGTGGATCATCAATCATTGGTCCTCCTAATTGTTAATCAGGAGTGCTGCACAATTGCATTTTTTTTAAAAGTGGAGAAGGCTGTTCTTTTCTAAAATTCGAGAAAATCCTCCGCTACACCTTTAAGTAATAGTTTCTGCGTGTTCTCAATATAACCTCATTTCTTTTCTTACTATTCTAAATTGATTCTGATAACATTCAATGATTCAATGATTCAATAATTGAATGGCTAGGTTATTTTTGACCCATAATGGGTAAACATTGGACAAAACACATGCTAGGTTAAAAACAACCCAATGTTGGATTGTTGTTATGTAACCAAAGGGTAATAACCCAACACTTCGATTAAAACAACCCAGCAGTGTGTTCTGTCCAATATTTACCCATTATGGGTCAAAAATAACCCACCAATTTTAGAGTGTGTACAAATAAAACAAAGCATTTAAGTTATTCTCACCTTGATGGTCAACATCACGTGAGTGTGACTCTTTAGCACTTCTACTGCATTGTTGTGTGTAATGTCCTCAAAATTCACACCATTGGCTGCCAGAATCTGATCCCCCATTTTAATTCCATTTTGCTCTGCCAGGCCACCAGGGTCCAGCCTTATCACAAGATCAAGGAAACCATTAAACAAATAAAATCAAACAATTGGATGTAACATCGATGTGATAACAGTAAGACATGATCTGTAATCCCTTAAGCTTCATATCTCTTACTTTGAGACATAAATGCCCAGGCCAAACAAATAGCCACCACGGATGTTGAAGCACAAGCAGTAGTCATCCGAGGTTGTGTAAAGATGCACTATTCTTCGAAGTGCTCCATCTGAACTGGTTTCAGACGGTGTTTGACCGCTCTCTTCAACTACCATCCTTCTGTGAATCAGATCTACCCTGTATGTGTACATTCATATATGTTTGCAAACAACAAAGAAAAAGCAAAGACACAATCTATGAATTACTTTGTTGTCTTTTCAGCTATGATAGAAGAAAATGACACTTCACCTTTAAGTAAAATTCAGCACACACACATTTTTTTCTAAGCACACATGAATACAGTTCTGTAATTAACCTGTCCATTGTACCATCAGTTAATGAAATGACTGAAAAGACCACTGAGGTAACTCTACCACCACTGTATGCTGAAACAGAAGCTGAAGGAAAAGATAACAAGCAAAGTCCAAGAGTCACAGGGTTTCCACACTGTTAGTCATGAAGGGGGGCATCACATACGCTCTGTTTATCTTCCTAGTTCAGTCATAACCTACAACCTAACCAGCAATAAAACCCCATCAAAAATATATATTTGATCAGTTCCTGCATTACCCAGGAAATCAAATGAGCTACAGGAATGCCCGTATCGAAGAAAAAAAGTTCTTGCCAACTTCTTACCATGTTGTCTTCTCCTTCGAGTACCGGATGCCAGGGACTTTCCCAACCCGTCTTACCACCATCCGTAGACGATTGTTTCCCGTCAGGACTTTCACCGCACTACTCATGGTGATGCTCTCCAAACTAATGCCATTCACCTCTACAAGCTTATCTCCAACACTCAGGCCTGCCAGCTCTGCGTGTGCAATGAGGAAACATGAATAATAGACCCTATTAGTTCTGTTATACCATATACCTTATACAGTACATACATTATGTGTCATATGAAATGATAAAACTCTCTATAATGATCTTGATTCTGTGTTTTAACCCTATCTTTGAATTATTATAATCTGAAGAATACCTGCAGAGCTGTCATCCTCCACCTTGCTGACAAAGATGCCAAGGCCGTGCTCAGAGCCTCCGCGCACACTGAAGCCCAGCCTGCCATCCTCGCTTTTGTCCACGGTAATTGTGTGGATGTCTTCACTCTCATCCCCACCTACAATACGCCAACATCAAACACAAATAGAAAGTTCTTTAAAGGAAACATATCATTAAAATCTGACTTTTTTCACGTTTAAGTGCTATAATTGGGTCCCCAGTGCTTCTATAAACCTAGAAAATGTGAGAAAGAACAACCCAGTAACTTAGTTTTGGTATACCATTCTCTGCAAACATGTAAAAAAGGTAATTGAAATTTGTCTCCCCCTGTGATGTCAGAAGGGGATAATACTGCCCCTTAATCTGCACTGTCCAACCACGACACTGCCATTTAGTGCAGCGATCAGCTCATTTGCATATAAAAGGACACACACAAAACAGCTCATTTTTGCTCACACCTACAAAGTGGCAATTTTAACATATTATAATAAATGATCTATATGGTATTTTGAGCTAAAACTTCACATATGTACTCTGGAGACACCAAAGATTTATTTTACATCTAAAATTAATTCTTCATGCAGAGCACAGCTGCTTTCATGGATTTCACTGATGTCTCTGCTCCTTAGGTGAAGGTCCTATCAATTACACTACTCATTAAAAGTTTGAATACACTTATAACAGAATTGAAGAAATATTTGATGATAACATTTACGCTTAGTGGAGTAGTACAAAGTGCATGTACAGATTTGTAACCTAAGCAAAAAATAAAAATAAAAAAAAAAGTATACTAACATACAAGTTCTGTATTGTTTCCCCGTTTTCATGACTTACATATACATAGAGAGATTCAGTAGAGCTTTCAAACTTTTGGTTGGTATAAATATAGTACTACAGCATAAAAATGCAAACTCTTGTATGTGACTCACCATCAACAGGTGAATTAATGAGGATGACTCTGCCCATAGGGGAGGAAGATCTCACTCCTCTGTGACGTTGTTGCTTCTTGTGCAGATAGCGTGGTAAAGTAGAGGTGCCCGAGGGCCCTGGCTGGGCACTGGGATAAGTCCCATTCGTCATGTCTTTGCGTGCCGTGTCAAACGAATGAGCCATGGCAAAGTGGTGACCTCCCCACTAACCCTCATCCAGGGTCTGAGGTTCAGTAGGGAAGGAGAGGTGGAGAGGACCAACTAGATGCTGAACACAAGGATTATAGACCTAAGGATTAGTTCCACAAAAAGAAACTGCACTGAAATGGTTGCTGCTACGGATCCAGCATTGTTCGCTGTAGATTAAAAGCCATAATGTAGATGTGTCTTCATGGGTGTAGTAATCCATAAATTAAGCAGCTGTTAAACATATTCCTTCCTTCTTTTGTTAAGCAGAACAAAACAGCAGCGTATCCTTATGTGGATGGTTTGGAAAGAGCCTTAGGAGGACACATGATGCGCAACTGTGACTAAGGACTTTTTCTTGAGGTGAAAGTCTGACAGAGGCATTAAGATGTAGTCCTTCCTCACTGTCAGTGGAGCTTAGAAGTCAGTCGTCTGGTCCTTTCAGGTTTTAGTGTCTCACCTTTACTCAGCAGTGATCCAAGACGGCAGCGAAAGATCTGAACCGAGCCGCTGCCGCGCAATGACTAATTTCCCATGGGAGGTAAAGTGATATCAGCAGTTATTGCATTCTGGAAAGCTTAAGGGTTGCACTTTCCACAGCAATAGATACCTAGTCGATGTGAAGAGCTAAGATGTTAAAACAGCTCTGCTAGCAAAAAAAAATTGACATTTGTAAGCTGATGATAGGATTTATATGCATGTGAACGGGAACGTGGCGCTATCGATTGAAGGCGCTCATCGTCAGCACCTCGGACAGCGCAACCTGTTGCGTAAAGCGCGTGTAAGCGCGTCACAAGTCGATTACAGGAAAATATTCACAGAGGTAAATCGTTCAAGTTTTTTCCTAGAAATATACAGATCTGAAATACTGTCATATAATCTTGTCAGTTCAAATGATCATCTGTGGATAAAGTCCATGGAAGTCACAGATGAAGTCAATAAAACTCGCGCTGCCAATCATAGATTAAAGCAAGTCCTCTTCCTCAGGATATCCCACTTGGCCAATTTTTGTGTTATGCCTTAATGCAATAAAAACAAAGTTAGTTCAAGTGAAATGTCTTTACCTGTCTCCATGTTGTCCTGCATGACCTCACCTGAGACAAAGACAATATTAGCCCACTCTAACCCCGCCTCTCAAGAAAGGTGATTGGATTATATAGAGCAGCTCAGGATGTCACTGCACAAACTCATTTGGCTTAGTACGTGACAATCATCCCTAACAGCACAGTAATGTGGAGCAACTTACACATTCATTTTTATATCAGGTTGTGTCCCCTCGTTTAAACTACATTCTACATTAAATACATTTAAACAATATTTCTGCCTCATTACATTATGCTTCTAAATAGCTGTTATTATGAGTGTTTAAACCAATGTTTGACCTTAACATTATATAATTTTTCTTGCTGAATGTATTTTCCGTACTTTTGGCCTTTGAGTGAGGATTTTATAACACTATACTGCCACTCAGTGGTCATTTATCGACATTACTTTCATTACACCCTATCAAGTTTAGATCTGTCAAGTGCTCTAAATTATATTTTGGCCACCACTGTATATAATATAGGAAACTTAATATTTAAATACCTTGTTTTAAAATGTCCCAAAAACAATATAAAAAGCAAACCTGCAAAGATTTACACTCGTCGCCATTGAGCCCTTTAGGTCCTTAACCTTAGGTTGGCGAGGTGCTTGCTTGCCATTAGATTTGCTATTTAGCAGTGATAATGATACAATGAAAGTAATTTATTTAAAATTAATTTATTATTATGATGATTTTTTATAAAATATATATTATTTTTTTTTATCAAAATCACGTTTTGAGTTTTAAGTCTCTACTTTAAAAAAAGACCAAGATTTGGTCACCTTTTCAGGTCTACAATCAAAAAGAGGTGATAAGAGGGTAATATTACTAAATATTTGTTATTTCATACATTTTTCTTGAGCTTTTTCTCTGATTCTGTCTATCTATTCTACAGTCAATAATTATGTGTTTAATTGTTATTAATTTTGCATAAAAATAAAATTCTGTTCATGTATACAATGTTAAATCTACCACAAGTCACTATGTCTCACTTCTCTCCAACTTTTGAAATATTTGGTTGAGATTTAGTGACTGACAACAAAAGTCGATACGATTCCATCTTAAATTTACGTGATAATGTGCTAATTAATAATAAAAATAGCTCAACATGCAGCTACCAACCAAACTGAATTTCAAGACAGTATGCATTGACGTCACTTTTCCACGTGACCACGGCGGAACTCGCCCTGTTGAGTGGCAAACGTTCAACAAAATGCTGGTTTTCATAGCGACTGCTGCGAAAATGCCAGTAAAACTGACAATTATCAGCTTGAATTGAATTTAGTTGGACTTGATAGCAGAGGTGGACAATACTTTGTTACATAAGTTACATTTTCCAAGCAACTGTGCTTTATTAGGGTGTTTGTATTGGGGAAAAAATACTTCACTACATTGTAAAGCATAGAATCAAACTGTGTATTCTGTAATATTACATATTAAACTTTACCTAATTACATTAAAATTGTGTAATTTTACTTTACGTTAATGTACTTAAATATTAAATGTAAAACAAAAACTTGTATTTATGAAACGTAATAGAGTAAAAATTATGATAATATTTATATCAACCCACCTGTGGTCTGTGGACGTTGGAATGAACAATCAATTTACTTCGCCTTTCGGTGTTTCTTGGCAGTCTGTAAAACGATATCTCCGAATTCTTATTAATCTGTTAGTGCAGTCTATCGCACAACAGCTGTTTTCCATTTAGACGCGTTTTCACCGTGTTTTTGCTGATTTCACACTGTACACTCATTCTGCGGCTCTGTCTTATGCCACTCAGTGGGCGTAGCCGCAGCACTTTCGCCGAAGGTGACGTCACGTGCATACACTCTATTTGAGTTGCATAAATATTTAAAAGGTGGCGTTGAGCAGTAAATAACCAATCATAACGCAGCTCTCATCCACGCCCCGTCTTTGAGGCCAACTACCAATCACAGATCGCAGCTCTTTTCCCCTCCCCATCTCTCGAGCCAACTGCAGATCTTTCATCTGTAAACACCGCCTTTTCACACAAAAAGCACGTTTCTCACTCCAAGCATCTCGCGCAGATTTCATTCTAGACCGGAAGTGCGAGCAGTACGCTGTCATCACACCCGTTAAGCAGTGAACACCGAGGTCATTCGTTGTCTCAAGGTGTATCTGGTCCCGTTACCTGTGGTCGTGAAGCCAGGTATGTGTCGGTTTTGGGTTTTTAAACAGAAATAACATTTATCCCGTTTGTTAGGGTTGTGTGTTCTTGACAGCCGACATTATTGTAACAGTTAGCTAACGTTAGCTTAGCCGGTTAGGGTGAAGTGGGAATTCTTATCATTGCATTGTTTACTTTACATGAATTACATGAATAAACGGCATATAGAACAACACGATAATCTTCTACTCTTACATGACATTTAAACAGTTGTACGTTAATGAATTGTCATTATTTGTCCTTGTCAGAACAAAACAGCTAACGCTAACAACAGCAGCAGCAGCTGGAGACATGCGGTTAAACTAGATAAACTAGATGCGTTCTGTTTTATATATTTTATATATCTGCTGCTTACGTATCCTAATGCATATCGTACATAATTTTTATGTAACTTGAAACTACTACACGGACGCGCATAGCAACATAGTGTTTATGTAATACCAACACACAGAGACAGGGTCGACGTTGCTTATAAGCTATTGCTTGAGTCCTCGATTTGCACCTGTATTGTTAAACCCTATACTTTCGTTCTTGATGCTCTTTCGATTTGAAATATTACATGACCTTGTAGTTGATTGACTTTAACCCATACTTGTTTATGATCCTTACAGAAATTGAATAGGATGTCTGGAGATATACCTCTGAATATTAACATTAAGGAACCACGATGGGACCAGAGCACATTTATGGGCCGGGCTCAGCACTTCTTTATGGTGACGGACCCAAGGAATGTGCTTCTTTCCAGTGAGGTTTTAGAGGATGCCAGAGTAACTGTGGAGAACTACAGGTCTGAGATCTTTCACCACTTCCACTATGTAAATATAGGAGTTGTTCCCGTACACATTACCACTGGAAATGTTTTATGGTGTAATATATATGTTGGCTTTCTGCATAGCATAGATGTGTTGTTTGAAAATAAACAGTGGTGATCAGGTGGCCTCACATCTTTGCGCCCTTGGTCTTAAATTCTGTTGTTTATGTAAATAACTGTGAAGTTGCACATTAATAATGCATGATGCACATTAATAAAATAGGAACTATGATGAAACATAAATCAAGTAAATGTGTTATAAACATGTTATTTTTTTTTTGTTGTTTAAAACAGAATGTCTTAAAGCTGTGCTTTTCTTCACAGGACGGGAATCGTGAAGCCTGGGCTTACAGAGGATCAACTATGGAGGGCCAAATACATCTACGACTCTGCATTCCACCCAGACACCGGGGAGAAAATGCTGCTAGTCGGACGCATGTCTGCCCAAGTCCCCATGAACATGACCATTACGGGTTGCATGCTTACGTTTTACAGGTGGGAGCACTGCTACGGTGGATCTGCTTTCTCTGTTACAATAAGCAGATAGTGTGAAAGCTTAGACATTAGAGCCAAAAAAAGGAAGGAAAGTTTTCCATTTTGCTGCCCAGTTTGCGGGAATCATACTTTACAAATGAGTCATCGTGGAAAAAAAAACTCCTAGCAAAACATCTGTGGATTGATTCATGACCTTGTACTCTTACTATCGCAGGATTATATTTAAAACGAAAGTAGACTATGGAGGTACTTTTGCTTTTAAAATGGGAAGGAAATTCTTTTAGACTAAAACTAGACTAAAAGTTTTCTTACAGTTCTTAGTGCTGTAGTGGAAATACTGTTACTTACATCAGTGAGTCATTTTTGAATGAGTCATTTTGGGAGAGACCAACATCTGATTCATATTACAAGCTTTTGATGACTTCTGCTTTGTGTACAAAAAAAAGAGTTTGAAATTATGGGTAGTCTCTCTCTAACAAAGATCGTTCAATCGTTTACTGCTTAAAGGTTTTTGAGTTCTTTTACTATGTTTACCTTTTCTCTCTCTATTTCCTATGTTCTCAGGACCACCCCAGCAGTGGTGTTTTGGCAGTGGGTTAACCAGTCTTTCAACGCCATAGTCAACTACACTAATCGCAGTGGAGACGCACCGCTTACTGTAAAGTATGAATGCTAAGATCACTTCTAGAAACATTCTAGCTAAAGGTTTCAGTAAGTGGAAGTGAAAGTGTGACATGCATGTCAAGTATGCAATACATACTCAAAATGTGACCTCTGCATTTAACCCATGAACACATACACCCTGAGCAGTGGGCAGCGCCCGTGGAGCAATTAGGGTTAAGGTGCCTTGCTTAAGGGCACCACAGTCGCAACCTGCCAGTGTTTCGAACACACCTGTTGGTATATTGCACTGTTTAGTGTCCTGACAGCTATCGCATGAGCCAAATTGCATTGATGATAAAAATGGTAAACCATTTCTCGTGGAGGAAATTTGATATGTATTTAAGCATGCAGTTTCGTTTTTGCTTATGGGTTTGTTTACCGTTTATCATTGATAAATGATCTCATTGGCTGTGATATTTTTTCACTATAAGCATCAGCTTACGGTAGTTATGCTGTAAGGCTTGTACTCTTGTCTTTACTGTTCTGCCTTTCCTGAATAGCTAAAAGCATCCTTAAAAGATTAACCCACCTGCTGCACTATTCAACATCATTGCTGTGTAATATCACCTTGAGAAATATTGATGACTGATTTTCTTTGTTTGTATTGTTGCAGTCAGCTTGGAGCAGCCTATGTCAGTGCTACTACAGGAGCTGTTATAACAGCGCTTGGCTTGAAGTCTTTGACCAAGGTGTGTCCCTTCCCTAAACTCACAATATTTGATAGTTTACCAAAGCGTGACTAATAATTAGCATTTCAAAGATAATACTCATTCCTGGCAGCTTTCGCATATAGAAGGAATGCTGTGTTTCAGTTTCTGGTATTAGAAAAATTTGGTAAGTGATTATTGAAGTCTGTCATCTGTTTTAGCCTGCAGCCTTTACAGAAAATGATCCAGGCTTTTGACTGTGCGGTTGTATATGTTTAGGACAAGTTTGATTGATGTCAGTAGTAACATGGTCCTAACATATTATATCTATCTAAGTATATACTTTCTCTCCGCAGCACTTGCCTGCCATCATCGGCCGTTTTGTTCCATTCGCTGCAGTGGCAGCAGCAAACTGTATTAACATACCCTTTATGAGACAAAGGTAAGTGTTTAGGGTCAGTTTGGCATTTTGAGAGTAATGATTTAACTACTGTGGGTCAATTTCATTGTTTTAAGTAGGATGTTTTTCTTTTCTGAATTCCTCCTCACAGAGAGCTGAAACACGGTATTCCTATTACTGATGCCGAAGGAAAACGGCTTGGAGAATCAACAAAAGCTGCCCAGCAAGCCATCGTACAGGTGGTTGTGTCTCGTATCGGCATGGCAGTGCCAGCCATGGCTAAGAACAGTGCATGATTTAACCAAGTTAAAATTGAAATGTAATTTATTCACCCCTGTTTAAGGGCACATATTATGCAAAATCCACTTTTACAAGGTGTTTGGACATAAACTTAAATGTAATGGATAAATGTGTGTTGGCAATGTGTGAACACAACCACCCTACAATGAAAAATAATTAAAATCCCAATTAAACCAGAGCAGTCTCATTAGGCATGCTGTTTTGAATCTCTTGTTAATGTGATGTCACACTAACAAAGCCCTGCCCACAGTCACTGACTGACTGGTTTTCAACAGTATCTTTAGCCACATTAGAGCTACAGCACACTGTAGCTCTAATGTGGCTAAAGATACTGTTGTCCCGAACTGTATTCACAGGAGTCAGATCTATTTTTAACCGAAAGCAGTAGCTCATTTGCATTTAAAGGTATACACATGAAAACAGCTCCGGTCTAGATTTTTGGACATACTGTAACAGATGAGGCACACCTGAGACTTATATTACATCTTGTAAAAATGGACCAAATAATATTGGCCCTTTAAACAACATAGTAAATGACAAGTATTTAAACAGCGTTCCTGAATATTGTCTTAATGCCACAGTGTTGTTTTGAAGCTAAAGATGTTTTAGTTAGGTGTCTTTGTATATGAGGAAGATATATTTATAAGATATTTTAAGATGAAACATTTTAAAATGTATACATTTAAATGTTGTATCTGGTGGAGTCCGTATTTACAAATGTTCATTTTCATAATATATTTAGTTATTAAATTTGAACAAACAAGCAGAAATCTGTGAGATCTCTCACTGATGTCATCTTAATGCATTTGTTTTTATACAGCTATTCCTCCAGTTATAATGAATGCCTTAGAGAAGAAAGCCTTCATGAAGGTAAGGACCACAAAATTTTTATTTTTGAATATTTAGCTATGTTTACACGACAACAATGTAGCAAAAAACAGAAAAGCTTTTCCTTTGCGTTTATGAAACATTTCACATACACCCGACAACGCTGTCAAAAGGGTCTGCATTTACACAGATCCGTAAAGACAACTAAATCTGCTGTATTATGTGTGCCAGGCCAGTAGATGCCGATGTTACTTTGTAAAGAAGCACTACATTCCTGTGCACATACACATTCGTCTACAGAGCGATAGATACAAACAATCAAGATGGCGAAAGCATCAAGCAGTTTCGTTTAGATTGACTGTTTAGGTAGGTTTCCATCTCTGAGGTTCTTTGCCATCTCCACACAACACTGTCCTGTCTACGCTTTACTATACTGTCTAAATAAAGAGCAAAAAACATATAACTAAAAAAAGTTAATACAGAATGACCATGTACTATAAAGCCCCAACATTTTATAAACTAAGTTTAAGAAGTATTAATAAACTCTCTTGAGCGGCACAAACAGTCCTGCATGCCGGCATTGTTGCATTTATACTTGTGCATGCGTATAGACCAGAGGTCTCCAACACGTCGCTCGCAAGCTACTGGTAGCTCGCGTCTTAATTGCAGGTAGCTCGCTAGTCGCTAGTGGGTTTATTTATTTATTTATTTTCTGTGGTTATGGTGCATTTGGATGTCTGGTTAGTGTTAAAAGCGCCTGTGGTAAAGACTGGGTACGTGTTTGACGTCGCGTAGAGCTGTGTAGACCGGCGTATCATATGACATCAGTAATTTAACATGTATGATTAAAAAACAAACAGATAAGTCGGCGCACACGCGCCGGACGAACCGCGCAACGCTGTGAAGTCCGCGGCGCGGCAACTGGACGATCCGCTCAACTCTGTGTATGCCGTCATTATTGATAAAACGAAAATACAGTCGTCACAAGTTCAATATCATCTCATATTTAAACATCAAATGTCAAGAGATACCAGAGAGCCATAAGTGACATACATGCACATCCCTATTATGAATCCAAAAGCAGTAAATACTCTGGATCATCTTTCTAAATCTGATCTTTAATAATTGATTTTTTTATTCAAAATGTGGTATTTTTGGACGAATCCTACCCATATAAGAGGTGATAAAAAAGTATAAATAAAGACAACATGAGAGTTTTTTTTGTTGGTGTTGTTTAAAAGGATCTGTTCTTTCATTTGATGTATCGTATGTTTATGTTTAATTTAAAGAAAAGCATTTTCTGGAAGGTATTACAATTTTGTGAAAAGAAAAAAAATGCTGGCACTGGATGGCAACTTTTTTTTTAAATGCTGGCGGGGAAAGTGTTCAAATCAGTGAGTTAATAGACAGATGTCTATGAACTCACTAATTTAGGTATAACGTGACACAAGTCAAGTAGCTCTCGACCACTCATATGAGGGGTCATATGATGATTTTTTTTTAATTTGTAAAATAAGTCTTTGACATTCCCAGAGTCCGTATGTGAAGTTTTATCTTAAAACACCCTACAGATAGTTAATTATAGCATGTCAAAATTGCCATTTTATAGGCCTGAGCAAAAATGTGCCGTTTTTGGGTGTGCCTTTTTAAAATGCAAATGAGCTGATAAAATGCAAACACTGATCACAATGATGGTGGTTTGTTGAAAAAATCAGTCTGTGATTTTTACTTTAATGTTTAAAATTAATTATTTAATTAATATTACTAATTATTTGTCTTTAAAACACAACTTGGGTTTAGTTTTGATGAAGGGGTACTTGAGCCTTACTGATAGGGCTGTGGGGGTACTTAGGGCTAAAAAGGTTGGGAACCACTGTATTATAGCAACATTACACACTAACTAGGGTTTAAAAAATGGTATCAGGAAGAATGTGACCTTTAACACTTGCGCATGACGTCACCATTATCATAGATCATTATTAAAAACTTGCACTTCAAGTCTCGTCTTCAAAAGTTTCCGTTTCAGGACCCCAAAATGCGCCTGTCGTGTAAACAAATAGCCAAAGCGAGAAAAACTTGTAATGGCCCCTTAGGCTCCCTGCATTATGGATGTTTAAAGCTTGGGGTTCAATGGTATTTCAAGCATTCTGACTTATTGACACAGTTATAGAGTTGTTTCCTCATGCTAAACGTAGGCAAAATGTCAAAAAAGCAGTTGGACGTGTTACAGAGTATTTCAGTGCCGAATGCACTTCACCAGGGTCTGACAAGTTTCGGAAAGTTTTTTCCGATTACACGTCCAAGTGACGTTTCAGGGGTTTTCTATATGTATCACTTCTTTATATGGGCACTTCCCCCGGAAAACCCCGCCCACCCGTCAATCAGTGGGAGACGCTAGTACTTACAAACATTCACATCACGCGACAGATTTATTTAATTTTAAAACTCAAAAATGGCACGAATGAAGAAGTGTGTTTTTGAATGTAAGGAGAAGAAATCCAGCTGACTCGTACTCGCTCAACCCGTGGTAGTAACTCCTCCTTCTTCATTTTTTCGTACGTTATCGGAAAGATTCGGTAAAGCTAATCTTTCTTTTATAAATCTGATTAAACTAAAAACTCTTCAGAGATATAAAGGATGTCATACTACTCTATAGGTACTCCAGATTAACATCAGAAATTCAGAAACAGCGTGTGTTACGTGAGCTTTAAATTGTGCATAATAAATCCTTTTCTCTCTCTCTCTTAGCGGTTCCCAGTTCTCAATGCCCCAGTACAAGTTGGACTTGTTGGATTCTGGTATGTTCTTTAGGCAGTGATACATTTTGTTTTGGGGCAAACACAGTAATTACAATAGATGAATAAATAATTTAAAAATATATTTTCCCACAGTCTTGTGTTTGCCACTCCACTTTGCTGTGCTCTGTTCCCACAGAAGAGGTGAGATTTTGTATAATAAACCTTGATTGAGGTACTAAATCTGGTAATGCTCTGTAAATCTGACTTTTTTCTGTTTTTGTGAAGTTCAATGAAGGTGAGCGGTCTGGAGCCTGAGCTTCAAGAGAGGATACGACAGAGCAGTCCTCATACCACCACTGTTTATTTTAACAAGGGTCTGTAGAGCCCTTTAGGTGGAGGCCCATACTGATGAACTCCACTGCACTGGAGGTTAGTGGGCACAATTAAAAGTGTAGTACTTTTTTCCGTTGTATTAAATTATATATTTCCTGCCACTTTTACCCATGCTATTGTGTAATCATAAATAACTCGCTCATGTATACAATATAGATTGGGATTTGCTGCTGCATTTAGTTGTTTTAGTTGAAGAGGCTTGAATGTCAACTGCTGCATTGATGCTTTAAGCACCATAACTGATTTCCATGCACACAAATTTACATCAGATTATAGAGTGCTTGGTGTCACGCCACATGCTTTTTTACACTCCATGCTTTATCTTACATTTATTTATTCTAGCATATGCATATTCTCTGTAAAATGCTTTTTGTGCACTTCCTAAGCTTAAAAATCTGCCCACTGCCACTTACGTGAAGACAAAAACCGAAATCAATTTTCTATTAAATTTGTATTTAACTTTATTCTGCCAGAATAAACACATCCACTTTATATCCTCCTGTATGTGCCACTCAAGTGCACTTACGCTGTAGATGCAGTGTGCTTCTGTTTCATGGCAAACGCACCACATTCAAATTTAAACTATTTGACAACTCTAACTGATGTACATTTGTACTTTCTAAAGGCTTTACAGTACTGTAGTTAAGTCATTGCAAAAGTTAAACTTGACGTTAGGTTATGTGGATGTTGTTGTTTGTGATGAAGAATGATGAAGTGGTCAAATTAATATTTATTGTAATAGTTCATATTAACATTAATATGGTTGTATGAATAATTTCACCAATATAGAGGCACTACATATCTCAATCAGTAACAGCAAGTTACAGGAACAGAGATGCCTCTACAGATTTAAATCCGTTAATCTACATTTAGAAAGAAGAAGGTGCTTCACATGTCCTATTTTGTTTGTTCGTGCTCTACGTCCGACTGACAATTATGTAAACAAAGTAATCAGATTTATTCATCATATGGATATCTGTGATGTGTTGTACCAATACTATATATATGATGTCATTTTGTAAGGTATATACTGATGCCCTATATTCTTGTAACTTGAGCTCATATGATCAAACTGTTCCTGACATATTGTGGTAATGTTACAGTGTGTAGTTTTTGTTGTTTGGTTTTATGTTTATGTGGAGGAAGTTAACAAACCTATAAGTTGTACTTTAATTGTAGAAATGCACACTTTGATGTTGATATATGTACTCTGGGAGGCAAACCTTTTTGGGCCTTATACCCAAGCACATTATGTTACTCAGCATTTGACGTATATGCCGTTAGAAAAGCACAATCCGTGCCTAGTTTCAGCACATTTAATGCACACTTTCCTTGTCACTATGATAAATTTGTGCAGATATTGAAGTGAATATATAGAAGTGTTAAATATTTATGCAGATATGACTATTTGATTGTGATTTGTGTCTTATCTCATCTCTGGCTGTCCTGTTTAAATTGAAACCCTCCGACCAGTTAAATCACATGCTGTCAAGACTCATTCTTTACTGAATAACCCACAATCTAAGTTTACTTGGTCACATTCAGTCAACTTTACAGTATTGTTTTACAGTAATTTTATCATAAAGGACTACTTTAACAATCACACACCAACCCAGCTTACAGTCTGAAGCATATAACTACCATTACGTTATCCTTTGTTTTTGTGGTTGGATGTAGGGTTCAGGTGGATGCTTTATGATTGTAAATTGCACTTAAAAACTTTTGAGTAGAGAATTTTCACTGGTTATTAATGTATAAAATCAGGGTGTTGTCCATCAAGAATAAAAAAAATTTCGTTTGTACTTTGATCTAAATGTACTTTAAAATTTAAATCAACTTGAAATCGTTGCACCAAATGCCCTTTTACAACAATTAGACCTTGCCAAAGAAAACAGTTCTTGTTTTGATGCAAACTTGCTTGACACTCATATTTATTAATAGATTTCCAGTTGTCTAAACGAAGCACTGCAATTTAAATGTAATTTTGAAGTAACATGGGTACAGCTGTTGTACCGTAAAGACCCCCATTAGCACAATAATATGGTTATTTTTGGTGCTTATTGCATGTTTTATTTTTTCCAGCATTTTTATTGTTTTGTTACATCCTTGTGTGTATTTTATCTGGAATTATGTAATAAAGATATAAAAACAGTTTTCTCCTTTTTGTTAAATTGCACCTATTTCATTGCTAAAAAAACACATTATTTTGTGTATTTGGTATGTTCGTGTGATTTATGGTAAAGAAACAAAACACATTTTCCACGTACCGTACATTTTGGTAGCTCCAGATAAACTGCTTTCCTCAAATGCTCTTATTTTGTACAAACTTAATCGATCTGAAAAGCGCTGTATCACTGATTGGCCAGCTAATCTGTACGTTGCGATTGGCCTCAATATCTCTAACGTCAGCCGGAAATGTGACGCTCCTTAGGCAGGGCGCGTTTGCGCGCTGTTTATGCGCGACGAGCGCCTTGCGGTTTTTTGCCGCCTGCCGTGCATGCGTTTTTGAAGGAGCGCTGACAGCGGAGAAGCGCCCGACGTCATTCGCATCTTTGCATTGTCCAATCGAATGAGGGGAGAGGCAGGCCTTACATTGTGGTGAGTGAAGTTTACAGTTGCTTTGAAGAACCGGACTCGCACTCGCTCACTCTTTCCTGCGTGTTTGTGTATCTCTCACCCTCAAACAAGGTCAGAGCAAGCGCCCTCTTTTTAAAATTTCTGCTAATATGACAGTTAACAGCAAAAGAGTGCTCACGCTTCAATATTTGATTGACAAGACAGCTGACTCGGTGGTTGCTTAGCAATGTGAAAAGCCGTGTCGCACTGCTCTTTTTTAAAAAAAGGCAGTGCGTCGCGCCTTGCGTTTGCAAGCGTTTAAAGCGCTTTTGGTGTGACTGGCCCCTTACACACCAAAGGAAATGAAAAATTGTGAATTTGACGATAGTTGCTCTTTAACTTCTCTATTTAGTACAAACATAGCTTACACATAACTAATCCAAACTTTGACACCTGTTTTTATAGATTATGTAAACAAGGTACTTAAAAATTTAGTACTTATAACTTTCTACACATGCATAGTATAGTACTATATAGTCCTGTGTGGATGTTTTCCATCTTCAAGTTAAATAAAGAGAGATATTTATTTGATGTAGTAGCATGTTTATTGCTCATTGTAATCTCCACTGCCTTGAAACCTTTAGCTGCTCACTGACCAAATACCAGCAGGCATGTAAATATGTGTTGGCATCAAATCTGCTCACCCAACATAGAGTTTAGAGTCAGACTATCATTAATACACATACCACCATTAAACCACCAGTACAGCGCAGCAGGCAATCAAAGAAATCCAATGCAGTGAAAAACAATCATGCAATGATTCCTGACAAGCTACTTTTAAAGTGCAACAACAACAAATATTATTATTCTTGTTCTTTGCTCAGTTACACAATATTATTATTATTCTTAGTGCACATTTTAATGAGGCCACATAAATAGAGTGCCGCAGGGATGGCATATTTTTGTAGGCCAACCCCAGAAATGAACTGGACACTGGTTCACTCCCCGAAAAGCCCATTCATTATTAAAAAAGCCCATTAGTCTCCTAGAATCACATAAAAAGGCCATTAATCACATAGACTTTTGGATTATCGCAAAAAAATAAGGTCTTGTGTTTAACAAAAATAAACAATTAATGTTTTTGTCCTGCATTTCATTAAATTTTTGTATATCTGTGAAGATTATCTTGCTGGAAAGTGTCATAAACTTTTGTAGAACACATCTTATAATTTTTGCGAAAATCCAAAAGTCTATAAGAAAAATGAATGGTCTTTTTAGTGAGGGAACCTGCATCCCGCGATCTTCCAGGTTGGCCTACAAAAATACTTTACAAGCTAATCTGTGGCATTGTCATTTAATTCTTAATGTATACTAATCCATGCCAAGTACCTATATAACTGAGTGTTTGTCTTGATTCACAGCATTAGTATGAGGAATGAGGCATGATGAGGTTTATGTCTATGAATTGTGACTCAAGTACACAGGAGAACTTATCTTCAGCTGTAGTGAACTTTTGCGTCTAATAAATTTCAACCTACTTTTCTACTACAATTTTCTTAACAGCCTCCAAAACAGACTCATTGCTGACTTTATCTCCAAATTCCTTTTCTCTGTGCTCTAGAAGAACCCCCTGGAAAAAAAAGAAAAAATCATGGCAAGCTCAAAGTGAGTCAAAAATATTCTACATTCATTGCTCTATAAAAGGTTTTATACGTAACAAATCACCTGTTTGCCAGATCCGATGACAAACACTCCTCCAAGGATGAAACCTTCTCCATTCATGTTGCCCTGATAACCTGACTTCCATGCCCTTATGAAGTTCTGCCAAACCCCCAAACGGATGAAACCAAGCCCACCCATCTTTCTCTGCTGTGGCCCATAAAAAGCTTGCTGTGGACAAATAAAGACATAAGCTATCAGATATCACAGCAAGTGAAAAGCTCAGTTTTAATGTTTAAATCTACCAACCTTTTCATCTAAAAAGATTTCCCCTGCAAAGTGAGGCTTGAAGTCTTGAATCTCTGTACTCATTTTCTCCTTAACAACCGCATACAGAGGGACCCCGAGCTCATCCAGCTGAGGTTTCAGAGAGGACAGCTCAGAGGCTTCCTGGAGAAACACCACACAAACACTTCATCAGTGTCCTTTGTTTACCAGATCATTGTGTATTATGAGGAATATGGTTACTTTACCTCTCTGCACAAAAATCATCCAGGTCGTCGTACAGCCATGATCACGGCACCAGATTTCTCCCAGAGACTTTTAGCTTTAAGAGTCTTCTCATCTGAATGAACGATAAACATAAAAATAAACATCCCTTTTAATAGTCTCTTAATTTTAGTGATTATAATTTCTCATCGTCATCTATGGATCTGAGGTCAACATTCTCCAAGTACTCCAGTGTAGCAGGTGCTGGTTTGGTCAGCAGGTAGTCAGTGTTTGCAAGTATTATGCCAGCAATGGCAGCACCCACAGCGCCAAGGCCTAGTGACCACATGGCCATGCCAATTATCTCCCCGTCCAGAACGGATGATGTCACTGCGGTAAGGATATGTGGTAGGTTACATAAAACACAATTTCAAGAACAGCAAACAGTCATTTGTAGGTTAAAGTTACATTCTTGACTAAAAATAAGTCTTGGGGTTTCAAGAACCTGTTGTCAAGTCTTCATATAATTACTGAAGGCAATTGTGCATACTTATACATCTTATAACAAGACATGTTGGAACAAGACCAGTACCTTGTGTCTTACTAATAACGGAAGCCTCATTGTTTTGGCTCTCCCTTGATAATTGCCGATTTGTCGAAAAAGAACGAAAACATGAAGTGTGGGGGATTACTGTTTTGAATACTGGCTGCTGGCATGATATGCTCAATGAAACACAAATTGAAGAAACATAACGTGTCTTATACAAGTCTGCTTCTAGTCTGTGTCGAGACACAGCTGATGTCGAGTTTAGAGAGACTCTACACCCAAGTACACTTCTCATATTAACAGATATTCTTCCTTTTGGCAACAAATGTATCAGATGTTTAAAGCGTAATTGTATTGCAAAGGCCATTGCAAAGGTCCAGGGTGAGTTTAGGGAACCACTCCAGATAACTTCAGTGGAATATTCTGGAGATGAAAGGAAATAGTAGCCCTCAATGTTTGCTTATTTGTATAAAAGTATTTAAAAACAAGTGCAAACACAGTCACTGTAGGTCACTGTTAAATTTATGCATAAAACCCCTGCTATATAGCAATGTGTTTGGAAATGCAGTCTCAAGTCTTCAACTGTAGATCACATGATTTATTATAAGAAAGTTTATCAGGCAAAATACTCTATAACTACTCCATTCAACTACAAAAAATACAGTAATATTACAGTAAATTGTAAGGCCCACTTATGTGCTTTTCATGCATGCATGTCTTTGGTGTATTGGAGAGTCTTGTAACTACACCTGAATAAGTAAAGATTGCTAATGGATATATAATTAGTGTTTATATGTCGAGTACGCTAATTAGCATGAGAGACAGAACTTGGCCCTGCAGAGCAGTATGGAGATGAACCATGCGTCCCAATTTGAATACTATCAGTACTAAAATAGTAGGCTATTCAAAATTAGATGTAGTATGTCCTATCTCTGTCAAAGCACTCGAATGTTCATACTTTCCCATAACAAAAACAGTAACGTACAACCTTTAAGGGCATATCAGGCGAATTGGAACGCAGGGTTAATGTTTTGCTATGATAAGACTCTACGTACATCGAGTAAACACCTGCTGGTTAGCTTATTTATCTAGCCAGACGCACCGCGTAGCAAGATAAGTGTAACGTTATACTAGGTAGAAGATCTTCATAATCGGCATTAAAACAGTGCGTTTATGTGTTTGTGAGACAGAAAAAGCAATAATACTCACCACTTGCAGCTCAAGTTCAACTGATGTCAAACTACGATTACAGAACGCATTGCAACTGGCACGTACGAATTACGAAAGTTGCGTTTGAGTTTACCGAAATACCGCGAGAGCGATTCGTAAGCACAACTCTCGCGATACTCTGATGTCATATGCCGCGTGATCTGCGCAGCGCCGGATGAAGTCAAGAACGTACTGTACTTAAAGACACAGACGACAAAAAACTACGCAAAAGCCATTCCTGATACTTTTTATTGTAGCTTAATGAACAAATTACAACAGTGAAAACATAACAAATAACTAGTCTCAAAGCGTTGGGCTAGTTTACAGCAAAATAAATATTTCAAATGTTGTACATTAGGCTATAAAACGTACTGTCAGGATGTGCCAAATTAGATAATCAGTCTTGAGAACAGCCTGCCAGGTTTGCTTTATGCCCAAACTCCTTTTCATAATGCTCTAATACCCTGAAGAAGAAAAAGAAGACAGATCATAGATTTATTTGGATGTCAGAAATGTATTTGTATTTATACAAAGAGTATGATATAATTATGTGGAATGAATCATACCCCCTGATCAGGGTCAATAACTAACACCCTTGCCTAACAAGATTTCTGCATGTGACAGGGAAAAGATCATATGTTTTTCATTTTTATGAGATGAAGTCATGTGATTTAACAAAGCATGTTAAAGGCTAAGCAATGCAATAGCACGGAAGAGTTTATTCATGTAACTTTTAAATTATTTTCGGGATACAAATACAAAATTATATCTTTTAGCACAGAATCAAAGCACTTCATTTAATTGTATAGTATGTGTTTACACAGTCTGACCTGGTTTCACCAGCAATGAACCCTTAAATATCTGTGCTCATATCTTTTCAGCAGTACGATAGAGGAGGAGTCTGCGTTCATCAAGTTTAGAGAGGATATAACAGGACTTCTGCACAACAAAATCATACACGCAGGCTGCATCATCTGTGCCACACAAAACAGAAAAAATACTGAATAATTAAAAAAATTAATTATCTTTATATCTTGGCACAGTAATCTTACAGGTCTCCAGCCAGAATCACTGCACCTAACTTCTGTCATAGGAGTTTGCTGAAAATTCTGAAAAAAGCTTTATAAATATTTTATTAAAGTACAGTGGCAAGAAAAAGTATGTGAACCCCTAGAAATTAACTGGTTTTCTACTGTGATTTGCCATAAAATGTGATCTGATTCTCTTTTAGGTCACATCAATAGACAAACACAATGCCCATAAGGTGACAACACACAAATAATTCTAGTTTCTTGTGTCTTTTTTGAGAACCCCCATTAAACATTCATAGTGCTGGAGGAAAATGTAAGTGAACCCTTGGATTTAACAGCTTGTTGAGCCTCATTTGGCAGCAAATACTTCAAGCAAGCGCTTTTAGTAGTTCTGAATCAGACCTGCGCATCGTTCAGAAGCAATTTTTGCTTATTCCCTTTTACAAAACCGCTTTAACTCAGACACATGTGTAGGACGTCTGGTGTGAACCGCTCTCTTGAGGTCATTCCACAGGTTAAGGTCTAACTAGGCCACTCCAAATGGCGCATTTTGTTTTTCTTAAGCCAGTCTGGAGTGGATTTACTACAATGCTTAAGGTCATTGTCCTGTTGCATCAACTAACTTCTACTGAGCTTCAACTGGTGGACAGCCACCCTGACATTATCCTTTTTTTAACTTAATAATTCATTTTACCCTCGATGATGGCAAGTGGTCCAGGCCATGAGGCAGCAAAGCAAGCCCAAATCATGATGTTCCCTCCACGATACTTAACTGTTGGGATGATGTTTTGATGTTGGTAAGGTGTGCCCATTTTGCGCCATAACATTTTTCCCAAAAAATTCAACTTTTGTTTCATCAATCCATAAAATATTTTCCCAGTAGCACTGGGGTTTGCCAAAGTGCTCTTTTGCAAACTTCAGGCTCACAGCAATGTTTTTCGGGAGAGCAGCGGGTTCCTCCGTGGTGTACTATCATAGACACTGTGCCTGTCCAAAGACTTGCGTATGGTAGACTCAGGAACAGAGCTGTGTGCCCGTTCCAATGATGTCTTCAAGCATTTAGCTGTTACTCGTGGATTCTTCTTTACTTCATTGAGTATTCTGCATGGTGTCTTAGGTGTCATCTTGACTGTGCGCCCACTTCTAGGAAGGGTAGCTACAGTATTTAACTGTCTCCATTTATAGACAATTTGTCTAAGTGTAGACTGATGGAGGTCTAAACATTTTGAGATTGTTTTGTATCCCTTTTCAGCCTTATGGAGTGCAACATCTCTTGATCAGATATCTTTATAAGAGCTGATGCTTCTTAAGGACAGCAATCTTAAAATGTGTGAGTGTCTTAATATCAATCAAAGTTGCACTAAACCACACATTCAAACTCATTTAAATATATTATTCAAGCTTTCAACAAAGTAATTAGTCTATTGGCTCACTTACATTTTCCTCCAGCAATGTGAATGTTTAATGGGTGTTTCCAAAAAAGACACAAGAAACTGGAATTATTTATGTCTTGTGAGCTTATGCACATCGTGTTGTGACCTAGATGAGGATCAGATAACATTTTATGGCAAATCACTGTAGAAAACTAGTTCATTCCTAGGGGCTCACATACTTTTTCTTGCCACTGTATTTTATTTTTATGTTATATTTTTACTGTGATTTATTGTAAATTTTATTGGCAATAAAGGTGATTCTGAAATCTGGGATCTGTCCTTTTGGCCATTTGCTCAATACAAAGAAAATGGAATTAGCATTTTAAACCTTTCATGTAAGTATTGAATTATTTACTCACAAAAATCTTTTTTGACACTTGCTGTGGGATATTACTGCCCTCTACAGATAAATATAGCACCCTACATTTTGACCAGCTGAATTGTATTCTCCAATATTACCTCTGTGACGTTCATTTCAAAATGTTTTGTTTTCACACTCAGTTCTTATGACTCTGGATAAAACAATGTGCTTTTTCAGAGAAATATCACTATTTTATATACAACAATACACAACATGAGACCACATTCAAGTTGTTTATAAAATTATTGTTAGCTAGAGATGTGAAGATTTGGGTGTTTTAAAGCTATTCAGACCACTAAAGACTACATACACTAATAAAAAAACTGTAAAATGATTTATGTGAAGTGAAGGCATAGCCTATTTATCATGCTTAGGGCTACCACAAGTGAAGATGTAAATATAATGAATTTTGTGTCATTGTTTTCATAAAGCATAATGTTATGCATTTGACAAAGTGAACTTTCTCCAGCTCACAGTAAATATCAATTATGTCTTTGCAAAACTTTGTAGTTTTTATATGTCTTTCATGGGTTCATTTTTAATAACTTGACTATGGACAGCTCTGTTTTGATGGTAATGGTTATATTTAGAGGAGAGGAGCAGATGCCAGGTGCTTCTGGCTGCTGTAGGCTGGAATGTGCTGAGAGGAAAGCTGCTCCAACATCTCACCCTATCATGCAGCTGCTGCATTCCAATAGAAAGCACAGGGAAACCTCATTTGGTTACAGTGGTAAGAGATAATGCATGCATACATAAATACAATAGAAACACCCCTCTGACTATTTTAATATTTAAGAACACATTAGTGTAGATTGGTTGCAGTAATTCTAGTGCAGATTTTGGATGATTACAGTCATGAAGATTACAATCATGACCATGATGAGGAATAGGCAGTTAGACTGTTTTTTATTATTGTATTTTCACAAGTGTACACATGAAAAAAATAACTTTATGTGCTTTGAGGAGTTTGAGTTCTGATCTGCTGGTTGAGATTCATGGGGGCAAACACTGGATTTGTTAATAATTAAATTGCACAACCTTAACATGTTTCATACCCTGCAGCAGGTGTAAATTTCACCTCAGTGGGTCACATGAAGAATTTTTCTAACGGATTTGCGTGGGAATGTCTATGAACCAGTCAGTAATACACTTATGTACTCCACCTACTAAATATCTTACTTCCAGTTAGTCATTGGCCTACGCACCACACACCTCCCCACTCTCCATTTAATCAGATCACATTTGGGAAGAGGCAAAGCAGGTAAGATGTGTTTACCAACCAGCGGCAGCCACGTATGTTTTTTCCTAGAAACACTGAAAAAAATTATTAATTGAATTTAATCAATTTTTTCAAGGTAAATGGTTGCAATCAATTTATTTAAGCTACATTTAAACAAAAGTTTTATATTTTATTTTACTTTACTAATCTTTTTTGTTTAAATGTAGCTTAAATAAATTGATTGCAACCACTTACCTTAAAAAAATTGATTAAATTCAATGAATCATTTTTTTCAGTGAACATAAACAGACCAATACTAGAAAGTCTGCCCCACATCACAACTTTGAGACAAAACTTAAAGACATAAAATAATCTTTAAATCAACATAGCTAATGTAAAGGGCATTGCAAACTGACACTTCATGTCAATTTTTTTTAAAGAAATATTGCATGCCGTGTGTATATTTTTTTAATTCTTTTGTAATTTTGTAAGAGAAATTGCATCAATACACAATTGTAACAATATTTTAATAAAACCAGCAATACATCTCTATATTAAATGTGATGTTTATATATATTTTATATATTTGTCTTATTATTTTACTAAACAGCAATGACTTAAGCTTTAAAAATAGCTATAATATAATAAAAAAAGGTATAATATGATAAAAATAGCGGTTTGTTCCAGTTTCTTTACAGATTGCTACCATACTCACAACTGAATGATCATAGTCCATGAAGAGTGGTCTTACACATACTTGTCCCTTTATCTGTAGTTTTAAAAATGCAGAAAGCAATGAATCAATTCAATGGTTCATTACCATAATTATTTGAAGTTGCTGAATAATATATACTACTGTTTATTTAATAGTTCAATTAAATTATAATAATTTAACCTACTGTTGACTCAACTGCCCCCTTAACCTGATTTTTAACCTGAAATGCCACATTTTTGTCAGGTTGAAGGTTCAGGAAGAAATTGAACTTTGTCTCATCCTACCTCATTGATTCATTTGTTCAAAAATTCTCCCAAAACAAATACAAATGCTACATGTGTAACACTGTTTTTAATCTGACCACAATTATATCAACCACAAATGTACTTTATTTAATTACTTGTAAAAACATCTATTCACAACTCAGTATGTGTAAGCATCAAAACATACATTTAGCATCAAGACAAACATACAATCCTATCTGAGAACTTCAGTCATAGTTGACACAACATATAAAACTTATTTTTGCATGTTACTTTAACTTAACAAATTATGTTGATCTGACAAAAAGGCTGCATTGTTTTACAGTGTAGAGTTTTATAGGATATTTCAATACTTTCCTATGTTGTGTTTGCCAAAATAACCTGCTAGATAAAGTCAACTGATTAGAAGGTGTTTGGTTTAATTTACTTATTTTATATTAAAATAAAACATGTAAAATGTTAACATTTAGTTAATGAACTAACCCAAATAACTGTATTGACATTAACTAACATTAATAAATGCTGAAAATGTGTTCATGTTAGTTATGCATTTACTACTATTTACTAATAAAACCTTTTTGTAAAGTATTAGGCTATATTTTTGCACATTTGCCTGTGAACCCACATTTAACCCACAAAATTTCTGTAAACACCGCCATCATTGACACACCCACGCATGCACGCACGCATGCACGCACGCACACACGCATACACACACACACACACACAAACACACACAAACACAGCTGGCATGTAACCCAGTGCACACACAAATATAAACTATTAGTAATTCTAAAGTAAACTTTGAATATAGTATACATAAACTTTATATATATATATAATATGTATATTTTTTTCCCTGTGTGCACCAAACTAATGTTGAGTGTTTGCTGCTTAAAAAGCATTTTTTTTGCTTAATCTGACCATTTGTTTATACTAAATAAAAAATAGTAAATAACGTATATAAATTATATTAAAAATCTAAAAAACAAAAATGCTAAAATAATAAAGCCATTAATATCATCTAGTTTTGATCCAAATTCCAAGTTAAAATCACAAAAACTGAGGTCTTTGTGACACTTTTAGTAGATTTACCAGCAACGGCCACTAGGTGTCATTGGTTTTTGCATATTCTTGTCACAAATTGATACATTACTGTCACTACATTATTATTAGGGCAAAACTACATTCTTAGAGCTTTCAAGAATTTTGAAGATTTATAATAGGATATAAGTTATACATTTACACTTAAACTGTCCCTACATAATTTTATCATCAAATGGTTTTGAAATATGAAAACTACATTCTTAGAGCTTTCCAATTATAAATAGGTTTTCAAAATTTTTTATGTTTAGAAAAAGACATAGGGTCATGATGGGCCCAACTGTGGCCGTAGGTCAGTGACATTTTTTGAAATTAGTGTTACATGGGATGAAATATAAACACTACATTCTTAGAGCTTTCCAGTGATATATAGTTTGTCAAGATTATTTTAGGTTTAGACAAGAATATTAGTGTTATAAATATGTAATAACAACCTGGACCGACCCGTGAGACTGTGATATTTTATAAAATTACTCACTACATCAGTCTACATCAAACGGTGGTAAAATACAAAAACGACATTCTTAGAGCGATATATATTTTATCACGACTATTTTAGTTTTAAAATCGGCTATTATCGGTTTAATAGTTGCGTAAACAATTTGGCAGTTAAGGGGTTAATCAAAGATAAACTACAACAAAAAGCTCCACACTGCCTGACCTGTAACTGATCTAGGAAATGCTATGTTAATTCACTACTTTTTAAAGAGGTTTTGCAAGGCATTTATTACACAACACAAAATACTTCTGCCAAGCACATGTACGTTTGAAAAAAAAGAGCAGTGATGTGTCTTCCAATCACAACTACGGCTTCACCACACCCCCTTATGTTTTGATATCATTTACCACAAGCTTCTACATCCCACGGTTTTATTAGGCTGTAGATAGATCACCTGTGTGTGAACATCTCAGATCTGATCATTTTTACTTGGAGTGATATAATGATGCTTTTTTAAAGTAAAATTATACACATCCATCAACATGATACATTGACAAAAGCATCTAACGGCATTTCCACACTCAAAGGTAAGCTTGCGTTTAGTGCACAAGGGGTTAACAGAGAGTTTCTGAGACTTTTATTCTCCTCCCCCAAAATAACACCCCCTGCCCTATTCGTTCACATGACACGTGTTTGTGCGTGTGTATGTGTATGTCTGTGAGTGAATGAGTAAAGCTGTGTGTGTGTGTGTGTGTTTTCTTTCTGCCATATATAGGGGCAAACTTGCTTGCAGACACGGTTGTCTGGTTTATAGTCAGTGTAGTCTTCAAATCTCTTTTCTTTCAATCTCTCGTCTATGTGAAGTCCTAAAGACCCTGAGGACTATATAGAGCTCTACGTTCTTGGCCTACTTTTGGAAGCTCATTTGACCGATCATTTACCCCTGGTACTTTTGAAGCTCTGCCGAGTTGCTGACAAGCATGGAAGAAGCGAATCATTTCCATGATGATGGCTCCTTTATGTTCACTTCTGAGTCTGTGGGAGAAGGGCATCCAGGTGAATCTTCATCTTTACCTGATCTTATTGCTTCTGAAATATGCTTTACTAGTGTGTATATCGGCATTGAAGTCACTTCAGTACTTTCGTGGGAAAGCAAGTGCATACTTATTGACTGTTTTACCTGTCTCAACAAGTCATACATTTGTGACGTTAAGCAACAGTTCAATAGCTGACACGTACATGTGCAAATGTGCTTCCATGGTGCCATGTGGTCAGCTGGTATTTCATTGAGTGAAAGTGTAGTAGACAAAAATAGTCAATTACAGATCAAGTCTTTTACATGGGGTGTTATATTACACTTGAATCAAATGAATATCTAATGTGAGCCAATTATTAGCGCACCTGTCTACTAAGAGATTTATCTTTATTTTTTTTTTGTCTCATGTGGGAACTTACCAGACCTCACATGTCTTATCAACCATATTGCGGTTCTCTCATCATGCTACAAGGCCAAAGTGCTATGGAGAGATTTATGTGCCGTGCTGCAGAAATAACTACAGTCCAAATGCACAAGAATTTTGCAACAACACACTATTTTCAACGATTCAACGAACGAACTGAAATTGGGAGTCTTGCTAAATATCTATCATCAGCACATATTTCAGCAGATTAATCAATATGCATGTGCAAGACCAAAAAAAAATTCAATAACGCATCAGGTAAGGTACTAGACGGCACTGATTTTATAGATTGAACTTGTTTGTCAATCTTGCATTATCGCCCGGGATTGTGATTTTGACATCTGTATCTGTATCATTATTGTATCTGATGTAACCCACCTATGCTCTTGCCTCAGCTTTCAGCCAAATATAGACTCATTGAATGATTTTGAAAGGAGAGGAGCACGGGTATTGTCCTGTATAGCTGCTCAGCAATGGCTTTGCTTTGTTGGGATTCTGTGTATAGTAAAGCTGTTGATGTAAAACTATTACGTTAAAGCGTTCAAGTTCATATTGCATTTATGTGTAATAGAATTAATATATAACTTTGTTTTATAATACTTTTCATAGATAAAATTTGTGACCAAATCAGTGATGCGGTCCTTGATGCCCACCTGAAGCAGGATCCAGATGCTAAGGTGGCCTGTGGTAAGGAAACATGACGTTTCACAAACACAAATATATTTTGATTCACTTCCACTGACTTCAGGGTTATACAGTACAGTCCCTATAGCATTTTGACAGAATGGATATGTATGAACTTAACATAGCAAATGATTATACACCATTTGTTGTATTTTCTGTTTGTATGACTAAATAAATATATTGACTTTGACCATTAGAGACAGTTTGTAAGACTGGCATGGTGCTTCTGTGCGGTGAAATTACATCTCGAGCCAACGTGGACTACCAGAAGGTTGTACGTGATACTATTAATCACATTGGTTACGACAACTCCGAAAAAGGTGAGGACCTTTTTTGGTACATCTAACTCTAAAAAAAAATCGTGTTTAATAGTACCAATAGCTCGTAAACATTTTTAGCACTACAGAGCATCTATATAGCACCTTTGTAGAACCATAAGTGATGCTAAAGCATGACTAAAGCATCACTTATGGTTCATGCACAGGTGATGTTTAGCACTAAAAACAGTTCACAAATGATTACGAGCCAGTGATTCACTATTTAGCACCATTTTTTAAAGTGTAGTAGCCTACTTTAGGATATTCATCATTTTTTATTTATTTCTAAAATATATGTAATATTTTTTCCTTCTGTTTTTCTATTCAGGGTTTGACTACAAAACCTGTAATGTGCTGGTGGCTTTGGAGCAGCAGTCTCCTGATATAGCACAGGGTGTCCACATAGACAGACATGAGGAAGACATTGGAGCTGGAGACCAGGTTAGCATACGAAGAAAGTGTCAGATGTGCACGTGCATGTACTACTGACACGATAAGAAAACTTCTTCCTGTTGCCTTATGTTTACAGGGACTCATGTTTGGTTACGCAACAGATGAAACAGAGGAGTGTATGCCACTCACCATTGTCCTCGCCCACAAACTCAATGCCAAAATGGCAGAGCTGCGGAGGGACGGCACGGTTCCGTGGCTCCGCCCAGACTCTAAAACTCAGGTGAGATTAAAACTTTCAAAACAAAAACAACATTTTATGAGAAGCATGGTCCAGATGTAATTTGTGTTACATTAGCCATGACCAGTTGAATCAAGAAAATCTTCCAGAGATTGAAACAGCATTTTTGCCTAATGCAAGGCGTTTCTGTACCTCAGGAACATTGAGCATTGCATTTAATTTCGATTCACACATACATATTGATAAAAATGTACCCTGCATTGTAAGTCACTTTGGAAAAAGCATCTGCCAGATGTGTAATGCATGTAATGCATGTCAAACCGAGACTGCAATATTTTATTTGATTTTTTTATTTATATCATCTATTCAGAGAGGGCAAGAATATCATAGGCCTACAATTTGACTTTTATCATGTATCATGTTGTAGTTGTTAATACAAATAATAATATTTAGCATATTTGCCCTTTTCCCTTTTTTGACCCCACTTAAATAGAATAAAAATGTTGTAAGGTGAAGCTGATTTTGCACAAGTTAATGTAAACTGTATGCATCTTTACAGTCTGCAGGGGTCTTATTTATAAAATTGTGTGTAGGATCCTTACTAAAAGTCTACGTACACACAAGAGCCTAAAATGGCACAATCCAAAAAATATTAAGACTAATGTTTCTTTTATAAATCAGAGATCACCTGCACGTGTGCATACATGAATCATCCTCAGATCCCACCCTTCAAGCCCATTCTCCAGTCAAGTTTGTTTTTTATAGATCACAACTTTTGCGTAGGAACTGGCGTACGCACAAACAGGTCTGAAAACTTGCGCACGCTTTATAAATGAGGCCCCAGCAGGTTGCAAAGCTCTGACTGACGTTGCTCATGCTATCTTATCAGCCTGTGTGTTCATTAAACCAGTACATTGGCCAGTAGGTGTGACTGCTGTTGAGCAAGCAATGCTTGCAAGAAAATGTCCTCGGCGTGACGTCCTGGGCCCCTAGTCCTTACATTTCCTAGTGGGACAGAGGACACGGCTGTGCACCTGTCAATCACAGAAACATGCCAGCAACCCAAGTTGGCCAGCTAGGAAGTTGAAACCTCTGGTCTATTTTAGAGTTCTGCGTTTTGAAAAAGTTTTCCTTATGTTATAAATATATGTCTGAATGATGACCTCATATGCGTGCTTTCTATACATTTCTACGATTGCAGGTTACTGTGCACTACAAGCAGGAGAATGGGGCTGTGATTCCTTTACGTGTTCACACGGTTGTCATCTCTGTTCAACACGATGACTACATTTCATTGGAGGAGCAGCAACGCATTCTGAAGGAGAAGGTCATCAAGTCTGTGGTGCCAGCCAAATATCTGGACGAGGAGACCATCTACCATCTGCAGCCAAGTGGTCGCTTTGTCATTGGAGGACCTCAGGTGTCTTTCTATGGATTTATTAAAAGTATAAAATTGCTTGAAAATAAATGTGTTACAAAAGATCCATCACAGTGAGAAAAACATAAGTTTTTGATTGTTTTTCACACCAAAAATCTATTTTATTTATAAAAAAAATCTATTTTAACAATAAACTTGTTTTTTTGTAGGGAGATGCTGGTGTTACAGGTAGGAAAATCATTGTGGACACATACGGTGGATGGGGAGCTCATGGTGGTGGAGCTTTCTCTGGTAAGGACTACACCAAAGTGGATCGCTCTGCTGCCTATGCTGCACGCTGGGTGGCTAAATCCCTGGTGAAGGCCAAGCTGTGCAGAAGAGTTTTGGTGCAGGTGAGACAAGTGGCATTTTCAAGACTGTGTAAATGAAACTGAAAAAATCAATCATGGTTGCCCAAACGAAATGAATCAATGACCCGAGCAACAATTTTATCTGATGGGGTGTAGGTAAAGCCAGAATGGGTCAGATGGTGTCTCATGTATAATTCATTCCTATCTTCTGTAGGTGTCTTACGCCATTGGAGTTGCTCACCCTCTCTCAATCTCCCTCTTCACTTATGGCTCATCGATTAAAACAGAAAAAGAGTTGCTACAGATTGTCAACAAGAACTTTGACCTCCGACCAGGCGTCATTGTTAGGTAAACGTTAAATAAGATTATTCTTTGGCTTTAAAAACAGCAAACAACATATGTTTTTCTCTCACCATAATGTATAAATTTTTATAAGACATTTGGGTCATTCTTCAGAAAAGGTGGAATTCGGGTGATGGAAATTTGCTTAAATGTTCTTTCAACATACCCAAAACTTCTTTAATAGCATTAATTAACTTGTCAAATCTATGAATCCGCAAAACGGGGAGCTTAATCTATTTTTAACCTTTTAATACATTTTAATAAAGAATGCATGAGTCATTTATTTGTCATTGGTGTTACCTGTGATTTAAACAACATTAATATTGCTACTAAATATTTTTTCTCATTACAGCTTGTGTATTTAGTTAAAGGTTGAGTAGAGGAATAATAACAATATTTGTTTAATTAAATTCTTCATCTTTACCCAGCACTGTATGAAATTATGTGATTCTCAGTTTGACTTTTTTATTTAAAACCAACAAAAACAAAAATATTCAACCAAAAAGGCTTTGATGCAAAGACTGAAATATCAACAATGTCTTACATCCCATATTAACAACAAAAAATTAATAGAAAGTACAAGAAAATACATTCATAACACCAAAACTTGGTTTAACACCAATGATACAATGTAACACCAATGACACAATGTAACACCAATGACAAAATTAGAATATAATAATATATAATGAATATGATAAAACTTAAAAAATGTTCCATCTTGTTTTGTTTTTATGCTTTTATGTTGGTCAGTTAAAGGAATAGTGCTTAGGAAGTACTCATTAGAGAAGTAACACTAATGACGGTAACACCAATGATGGAAACACTAATGACAATTTACAGAAAAAACTAATATTTTAACAAAATGGCTGCCATTAGCCATGTGCCATTTCATTAGAGATGTAACAATCACATGCTTATACTGATAATGTATTTTTTATGTAAAGATCTTAACACTCCCAGCTATAAAAAGAGTAACACTAATGACATCCAAAAAATCTTATCTCAAAATTCTTATATATATCATGATATTTTAGACAAATAAGGTAAGACATCTCACAAACCTTTTTGCCTTTCTCCACTGCACTTCTTTCACTGACCTCTTGACCCATGAAAAACTTCAAAGAGCTGATGCATTGTTTCAAAATAAAAGTGCGTTGGGTAGGGTAACCCCAATGACATAAATTTGGTGGACAAATATTTATTTGATATATTACTTATATTAATAGTGTATTTTTTACCATTGCGGTGTTGTAGTAAATTCATACAGGGTTAAAGGTAAATGTAAGTTAGATTTGTTTTATAAAAAACATGGTTTTACATAATAAGTACACAGTTCAACTTCCATGTATGATTAAAGGGACAAGGCAATTTTCAGGACCAGACATTTAAAAAAAAGTTTAAAAAAGGAAAAAAAATTAAATTAAATAAATAAACTCTCTCGTCATTTTAAGGACAGTCTATATTTATTAAATATATACATTATGGAATTATTAGGTGAAATTAAATGATTAATAGGTCTGCAAAAGCAAGGGACAAGCATTTCCACCATATTTATATCTAAATTAATACATTTGCAAAACATATTTATAATACATTTATTGCCCGAGACTTTAACCGAAACTCCAGCCATATATCAAATTTACCCAATAATTTACTCCCCCTTAAGCAATCCGAGTTCCTTCAGAAGAACACATTTTGAGTTATTTTAGTAAATATCCTTGCTTTTCCAAGTTTATAATGGGAGAAAACAGGGATCTGGGAACAACTTCTGACTCTGAAGCCCAAAAAGTGCATCTATCCTCCACAGACTGTGGGTTAATAAATAAAGGTCTTTGTGGGTAATCGATGAGATATTGTAAGAAAAATATCCATATTTTAAACTTTATAAACCATAATTACTATAGCTTTCAGTAACGGCACTATCTTGGACTCACGCGATTCACAAGAGTCATTGCGCCAACAGTTACCTGACCTTTATTAACTCCTTGGAGCCGTGTCGATTACATCTGTGAAAGGTGAATGCACTTTTTGGGGGTTTAAAGTCAGAAGTTGTTCCCTGATCCCTGTTTTCTACCATTATAAACCTTGGAAGAGCAAGAACATTTACTATAATAACTCCAAATGTGTTCGTCTGAAAGATGATGGAGATATACAGTACTGTGCAAAAGTCTTAGGCCACCATGGCAGAATTAGATTAGTTGTTTTTGCAATGTTATAGTGATTATATATAATTGTTTCTCAGTCTCTTTAATTAAATACAACCAGAAAATACAAGAAATGTGTATGTAGTATTAAAAACTGAATTAAAAGGTAAACTGATGTATCAAGTTTTTAGGGTAAACTCTCCTTCCACTTGAGCAACAGCAGGAAACTGCAGGATCTCTTAAACCTAAATTAAATTAAATCCTAATTTTTTTTTCATTTTAAAGAAATTAGTCTTTTTACTTTATTCTGCTCAAAAACGCTCAAGATGAGTTTAGTGCCAAGAGGGGTCACACTAAACACAGATGATTTCCTGAATTTATTTTCTGTTTGTATCTTAATATAATAGATTGAAAAATAAATATGGAAAAAATATAAATATACAACAAGTCTGGTGGTGGTGGTGGCCTAAGACTTTAGTATTCCACTTTGGCGTGCATATGATACACCAGTCCTTTCCATTCACTTAAACAGCGCATCTTTTTGTCGTTTTATTTATTGGTTTCTTAATGTTTTGCTATTTTTTACCATTTTCGCTTGGGTTCAGGGTTAGAACAACTTTTTGTTATATAAAAACGACATCCTAACCCAAACCAATTCTAACCCCAACTCCAAGCGACCATGGCTACCGCATCCTTAAACCCAAGCGAAAATGGTTTAAAGAACAGGAAAAATTGAGAAACCAATAAATAAAACGACAAAAAAAGATGCGTCAAAGTGGAACTTGGCATATGTATTGCACGATTTTCACACTTCATGCTATTTATACGCAAATTTTAATATTTGGCTGGAGTATCCCTTTCAGACCTCAAAATCGACAGGTTTAATATTAAAAAGTAACGTTTCTGAAGTATGAAAGTTATCTAACATAATTTCCACCTACAGGGACCTTAATCTGAAGAGGCCGATTTACCAGAGTACAGCCTGCTATGGTCATTTTGGGCGATCAGATTTTCCCTGGGAGATGGCCAAGAATCTCAAATTTTAAAGTGACAGCTTCATCCCCAAATCATTTCTTTGCCTCTGCCTCTAAAACTTTGTTCTCTCTTTTCTTTTAACGCTCCTTGTTTTGTTTTTTTTGTTTTTTTTTTGCTGCTCCTCTCCTGTATGCTACATTATAGATTAGACCAGTGGTTCTCAAACCCCCCTTAAGGGTGCGTGAGATAGTGACAGGGGGGCCCTAAATTAATGACATATAAAAAACACTAATACATCATAAATTCTGTGCAATTAAACGTCAGAAAAATAAGGCTACTAACCTATAGCATTACATTGTATCATTCAAATTCTAAGTTTGAAATGAAATGAAAAGTTTAAGAACCACTGGACTAGAAAAAGATATTGTGAATGCAAAACTGAGATTTGCAAGTCTGTCAAGTCTGTAAGGGATGCCTTATTATTTTGTCTATTTTGCTGAATAGCTAAAAACGCTAATAGGCATCAACACCCATTACATATCTCAGATTAATATTCAAAGACGTTATAAATAAGATATTTCTAGATTGATTTCCCAGGAAACTGTAAACATTGTGGCTCTGTGGTGCTATTGAAACGTTGCTTTGTTTAAACGTTGCATTTTCTTTCCTTTTAATCAAAACTGACAGCTTTTATCTGTTGTTTTTTCTTGTAGCCATGTACAGATCATTTAGCATATGTTGTAAAAAACACAGGCATATTATATTGTGGACCATTGCAAGCTTTAGGTTTACACACGTTGTGCTTTAAAGAAGCATATTCCTTGCATCGTGTACTTAAGTCTTAAAAGGGTCTAATGTGAGTGCCTTTTTCTTACAGCAAAAATACATTCGCTTTTTATTCATCTCTTTAATATTGGATCTTAACATGAGAATAAATAATGTCTTTTGTTTACATGTACAGATCATCAGTGCTGGTCTTACACAGTATTTCCCCATTGGAGAGTGAGCATGTATGTGTGTATGTGTATGTATTCTTAACAAAGCAAGCCCAGTTATTTTGCATACTAGATATAGTATGTGTGTGTGGTAGCTATGTGATCTCATTTTAGATGTTTTTGTTGTGTTCTTAGGGGCATTAATTCTTAAAAACAAACATTATTCTTATTCTTTCAGATTTTCAACTGTTCTTAGAATTTTAAGATTTAACATGTAAATAATTGTGAATAATTAAAGTGTGAAAATGTATATATGTGTCGTTATGAATGTCTGAGGTAAAGGATAACTACCACAAAATCAGTCATATGGGTAAGGTTGCATAACAACTAATCACAACGAATCATTTGCAAAATAAGTTTTTGTTTACATCATATATGTGTGTATATAATTATAAATCATATATAATTATTTATCTATAAATACACACACATGCATGTATAATTTAAAGAAAAAAATATGTGTATATATTAAATATATTAAATATTCTTAAATATTTACATGCGTGTGTGTGTGTGTGCATTTATAGAATATACATAATTATTATACACAACACACACACATATATGATGTAAACTAAAACTTTTATTCTGCAAACCTATCAATTGTAATTGTTGAAAAGTAATAAAAACAATGAACAAATAAGAGGGCGCAATAAAATCGCCTTTAAATATGTCCAAATGAAGTCCTTAGCAACACATATTACTAATGATCAATACATTTTTTTATATATATATTTACGGTAGAAAATGTAAAAAATATTTTCATGGAAAATGATATTTTTTTAATTGGCATAAAAAATGTAAAATTTTGACCAATACAATGAATTCTTGGCTATAACTGCATATAGCATGCTACTCATGACTTTTTGTGGTCCAGGGTCACTATATATTTGAAAATTGCATTATGTTGTATGTTGTGTGCAAATAATACGTTTCAACACAATTTGGCAAATTTGGAGGTCACACTTCTGAACCAACTATCTTGTAAATCAAACAAGAAAACTTGTATTTGTGTGGGTATAAACTCCAAAGTTCATAGAGACAACTAACATGAACTACATTTTGTATATGCGTCATTTTGTTTTGGATTAACTTTGACTTTTCCTTTTTTGCTCACTCACAGAAAAAAGAAACAAAATAGTGCATGAGAGTGATTGTTTATTTCCATATATTTTAGTTAAGGCAAATATACAGTACAATCAAACATATCCTGCCAAATAAACAAAACGTTTCCCTTAAGTCAGATCTTTGGATTAACAGAAACAAAGGCACAATACGGCACTTTCTGCTGTCTGGAATGTAATTTAACGCTGATGCATGGCAGAGATGACATTAAGAGGTTTCAGCAGTACTTCAGCTATTTGTTAGATCATTACTAGTCTGTTTGAAGTAAAAACTAACCGTCAGAGTCCATGTTTAAGCAACAGCTCCGACGGGTGGTTTAAGTAAACATGGAAGAGCACAAATCTAGGTAATGGGTAATATGCAGAAAAATCGAATCCTTCAGCAGTAATTTCAATAAACAGTTTAGGCTTATACATTCTATTAGTGTACTCTTAAAAATAAAGCTTCCTAAATGGTTTACTGTATGACTATAAAAAGGTAAAAAAATGAAATGGTTCTTTTAAGAACCTTTGAGGAACCAAAAATGGTTCTTCTGTGGCATCACTGTAAAGAACCCTTTTTAGGATCTTTATTTTTAAGAGTGTATTTACTACCTCTCATATCATTACAAACCTGTGTGCTGTTAATTTTTCTGTGAAACAAAAAATTGTCAAACAAGCTCTTCCTTATGCAATTACAATGAACACAAGTGATACGCCCCATTCTCTCGGAGAGCTACATAAAGATTCATTTTGACAGTCACAGAAAGAAAACAATATGAGTTTGAAGGCAAGTAAAAAGTATTATTTCTAAACAGTTTTTTTCAATATGCGAGAAACATATTTGAGGTATGTCAGACAAAGAGGCTTGAACCCAGTAGCCATCAAAACAATGCCATTACTGCAAATAAAACAGAAGGTTAATGGCTGCATGAAGAACACGCTCTTAAATAGAAAATGTAAAACGTTTAATGCCGTGAGAAAATAAATGTAAATGTTGCATGATCAGCAAGAGCATCAGCAAGATATTTGATATTCCTGAGAGCAGAGAATAACTGGTAAACTAAAATGCCATGAAATGCGTTTTAAGAACAGCACCAGTAGCATTAGAAAATACTAACATGGCTCTTATTCGGGCAAATGAAATGACACAAACTCTCTTGATGGGGAACACTAAGTTTTTTAGCGTCACACAAACCGTGTGACTAATGTTTAACAAGCTCCTTTTTATTTTAAACAAATACGAAACTGCAGACCAGCTGCATATCAATTTCTGAACAAAATATCACAATAACCACCAGGGGGCGACAATATATAGATTTTACTCTAAAAGGCCTTTTCAGTCTTCCTAAATTCTTGTGACCATTTCCCATGAATCCTCTCAATCCACGCATGACAATTCAATGATTACATTTACCTCAGGACAACAACTCCCTCCTCTATTACATTTGGTCACAATGTACAGCAATACTCTTAGCTTCTTCTAACATTAATTCGGCAATGGCACCAATTAGTGCCGACCTAATGCGATCAGCTTATGCATCTGTTTTGTGTGAGGTTTCTGCTGATCTCATTCAGCATAGCTGTTGTTTACAATATATAATATATATATGATAAAATACCTGCCTGTTAAGAGCCTATGGACGTATAAATCTATTAAATATCTGGATTTGGTTCTTCATTGTAAGGCACGCTGGTATTGTTACTCTCTAAACAAAAACACTGATGTCATAATGCGAATACTTAAAAATAAAACTCCTTTATCAGTCAACTAGAAAATCTGAGATGCATAAAGAGAAGTTTTAGCTCCATTATAAAATACAAAAGACTAAGATCAGCATTATTGATTCATTGTCTTGCAGTGTCTGGAATTGGCACGATAACATTTGTATTGAGGCACTGTTAAAATGCTTGAGTGTTGTTGAGTGCAGAACGCTTTGGTATAGTTCACATCATCATCGATGCAGACGCAGTCTTCTCTTTTAGCTTTAAACAACCAGCAGTCTGTATTTGCTTTTTTTTTAATCCAGGAAGAGGTTAAACGAAACTCCAACGCATCCAATAAACTTTGTTTTTTCAGCATGGAAGCTGTTGGATTGAAAGGTCCCCAGAGATGGAAGTAGGACGGTATAGGTTGCGTAGATTTGGTCTCTCGAAAATGTGCAAAATCTGAGCTGGATTCTTTGGCAAAAGTAAGCTGGGGTTCAGTTTCTTTCCTTCTGCGTTTATTCTAGTGTTGATAGAGACTTGCTTTGACACTTTGGTTACAGTATGGACAAGCTCTCAGGCTGGTGCTGATTGGATACAGTAAGCGACTCTATTTTGTGGTCTCGGCTCGCCATCTGCAGCGACCGCCCGCGGGCCAACACCATCATTGTGTCACTGGATATCCCGGCGAATTCAAAAGCGAACGTGCCGTAAAACAGCATGATAATGACACAGAAGACCCACTCGAAAATGGCAGATGCATGTTGCAGGACAAAACTCTCCTGAACGAAAAACACTCCGCCTGGGGGAAGTTTGGTTAAGGAATTATAACAAACACTGTAACGTTAAATAAATCTTTACAGTAACAGGCACTAAGATATCACTAGCTAGTTTGGAAATTAAGTATTCATTTGAGGTTATAGATTTATATTTTTCACCAACATTAACTTTGTTAACAAATAATGGTCGAGAGAGATAAATGGTGTCATTACAATTTGTGTAAAAACTTAAAGGGACACTCCACTTTTTAAAAAAAATATGCCCATTTTCCAGGTCCCTAGAGTTGAACACTTGATCTTCACCTCCTTGGAATCCATTCAGCCGATCTCCGGGTCCGGCGGAACCACTTCCAGCATAGCTTAGCACAATTCACCGAATCTGACTAGACCATCAGCATCGCGCTAAAAAATAACCAAAGAGTTCCAATACTTTTCCCATTTAAAACTTGACTCTTCTGTAGTTACATCGTGTACTCCCCTTAGTAACTTTCAATAGCAGGGGACTATTTTCGGGCAGTGCGTAATATCATTGCGCCTCCTGCAGCCATGTTACATCACCAAAGTTCTTGATTATTACGCCAATGAGAGTATAGTTCCTCACTTCCTACATATCTGCCTAGAAAATCACAACTTTTAATTTTCCGTCGGCCTTATAGTACACGATGCAACTACAGAAGAGTCAAGTTCCAAATAGGAAAAACATCCAAACTCCTCGGTCATTCCTGAGTGCGATGCTAATGGTCTAATCAGATTCAATGAATTGTGCTAAGCTATGCTAAAAGTGCTAGCGCCAGACCCAGAAAATGTTTAACCCTAGGGGAGCTGAAAAACCAGCACATTTTCAAAAAAAGATGTAGTGTCCCTTTAAGGAGATCATTGAGTGTCAACAGGTTATTCAAACATTTTCAGGATTTGTGAGATTAGTCACAATAACATATAACTATAAAATCGTTAAGATAATATTTGCAACATTTAGAGTGGAAAGGATACTAAGCACCAGGGCTACAAAGGCCAGCATGGTCATAAACAGGCGCAAGTGACCAATATTGTAATCTCCCTGAGTCTTGGCCAGGCGGTAGGTGAGCGCAGACTGCAGACAGACAAACAGCATGCTGGTGGGAAAGGCCACACCTGCTCCCACATAATGAAGAACCTTCGCGTTATCCACCTGGAAGTAACACAATGACACAGTCAGTAAAAGTATATGGACATTTGCACCAATCACAGCATAGATACAGTTAAAACATTTTATATAATGGGGATGTGGTTTAATTAGTGGGAAGTTACTTATTCATTCATAAGGGGAAATATCTTCTTACGAACGTAGTGCACATGGCAAAACTTGGTTAAATAGGCAAGCAGTGTTTTGCTGTATTTCACAGGCATACAACAAGTCTGGTGTACTACTTTATTAAACATACAAAGTTAAATCGGCTGTAGACATGCAGAGTTTTCCACAAAGGCACTTGCCCTTTCTATGGCCGGGATGCAGAGAGCCTGGATAGTATGGATGTAGTATACACTGTGATTTTATAAAAATGTAGATTAAATGGTTGTTTATATTGGAGGCTTGGACCACGAAATGGTATTCCTTAGGTCACAAGTTAACAAGCGGATTATAAATGCAAACAAAATTTTAAAGCAACAAACAAAAATCCCTGATATGCCATGATTTGGACAAAAGAAAAATATAAAACATTCACTTTAATGTCTGGAAAAGACCTTTTAAAATTCCATGATATTCCAGAAATTCCACGACCCGTGGGAACCCTGCATATCAACTTATAACTAAAGTGCTTGCATTTGACAATAGTATTTTTTAGCTTCTTTTATTCAATCTGCTGGATTAAGACTCAACTGTTTTTAAAGGAGAAATAACAGATCTAAAATCTTAACCTGCCGCAAGGATGACATATTTTTTGTAGGCCAACCGCAGAAGTTAGCAAGATACAATTCTAGCAAACGCATTTAGACTTCAAAATTCATAAAAGTTATGTTTATCTGTGAAGACTAACTTGTTGGACAAAACGTGCGTCATAAACTTTTATCAAACACAGACGTTATTATTTCCGATAATTCAAAAGTCTATGGGAAAAATGAATAGGCTCTTTAGCCGGGGAATGGGTTGGCCTACAATATATGTCACCCCTGCGGCACTCTATAAACAAATCAAATGACTCACACGGCAACAAATGAACTGCAATTAAGTATGTGATGTCATTTAAAGGCTTAAAGCACACATGTTTAAAGGGATAGTTCACCCAAAAATGAAAATTCTGTCATTATTTCCTCACTCACATGTTGTATCAAATCTGTATAAATTACTTTTTTCTGCTGAAGGCACATGAAGATATTTTGAGCAATGTTTGTAACCAACTCGTTTTCCAGCACCATTGAATTGTATTTTTCTTTCCTACTATGAAAGTCAATGGTGCTTCTGTTTCCTGGTTAATTACAAATACCTTCTTTTGTGTTCAGCAAAACAAAGAAATTCATACAGGTTTGTAACAACTTGAGGGTGAGTAAATAATGACAAAATTTTCATTTTTGGTGTTCACAAAATTTGCTATTCATATATAAGCATAAAAATGAACAGCTTTGTGTTTGTGTTTTAAACAAAGAAATGGTGGGTTAGAATTATAAATAGAAATATTATTCCAGTACAGTCCCGGATCCAACCAGCTAAAAAAAGCGCAGTCCTAAAACTGTCAAGGAACATATTGGGAAATAAGTGGAAACTTCTGTTTGAGCAGATTTTCCATTTTTATAGCTAAATAGTTTTTATGTACTCCCCACACATGGCTGTGTGGTATGGGTTGGATTTGAGTGCTGAAAAGTTCATGAACAGCACCTTACAAATACTGAGCCTTATACTATTAACCAACAGGGGGCGACAGAAATCACCTACACTTTATCTGTCACTGCCACATAAGACGCATGTTCTAACCTCTGTATATAGATGGTTTCATCGGACGCACGTGATACACGTCTGGATCCGAACCTTATTTCCGGTTTCGTTTTTTTAATGGTCTGACTAGTTGCTAAACTGATCTCTTGAACAAATACCTCGTCGAAAATAACAAATGTTTTGGTTTCCTATGTAATCTATGTGTTGTTTTTTTGCTTGTTATATAAATAAACTACGTTTACTTTGTTGTTATTTATTCTCAGCGGAGTTTACCGGAAGTTACGCGTGGACCGCGACAGCCGCTTGTTTATGTTGTTACTGCTGAAACCGTCTACACTACATTTCAATAATTTTATGTATATTAGAGTAGCATTTCTTAGTATTCTTAGCCTTTTGTTTATTTTTTTTAATTATTACTTGATGATTAGAATGGTATAATATCACATTTATACCACAGTAACATATTATTTTCACAGTATTCTCTGGACAGTATGATTTTCCATACAGGGAATACATCAATAAATGTTAAGATCACACTTTTTAATGTTTTTTGCTTTTAAAACGTAGGCAAAATAATAAACTGAAGTTTGAAGCATGTATCAAAGCACATTTAGTTTCACATAATACTGTGTGCAGTACACCAGTAGCCACTTAAATTGCATACAAGCAGAACTAATGATATTTTAATCTTAATCTTTTGCATTTGTACTTTTTCATTTAAGGCGTTGTTCAGTGTGTTTATAACGCTCTTTAAAAAACCTGCATTTGGACAGATTTTGTTCCTCAGAATATGACTAAAACCGAAACTCTCTTTTACACAGAAACAAAAGCAAAGTGTTGTAAGAATAACGTGAAACCACAAAACAACTCTAAGTATTGTCAGGAAAGCACTCATTAGCTCTGTAAATATTGTGCATGTTCCCTTAAGGCAAAGAGTTGTCCTTCACTTCTACATCTAAATATTGAGCTGCCGTGTCTTATACTCTGTCATTAGGACAAGGACGCGTTCTCAGCTCTGTAATGTTTAAGGTATGCAATGGGTAAGCAGTTTTAAAAAGAATGAAGCTGGCAGTAGTATGCATGCTTGTCATGTCAGTAACAGACACAATGCACAATGAAGAGGCTTGTGATCATGTGACACATGTGAAATGCTTAAAGCTGTAAAAATATGCGCTTTAGCTCAGTGAGCATTCTTACAGTTTTCTAGATAAAACAATGACAGGCAATGCAGTTACAGATGTCTTTGCATAAGTGTTTTTTCTTTTCTCATGCCTCGGGCTACTATATTACTAACAGAGGAAAGATGTTTCCCTCATATGGACTTGCTTTAACATGTGGTTCAATGTTTGCCCGGCAGAAATGTTTCTCTGTCTGTGTTTCTTGTATAGACAGCTATTTAAGGAAACATATACAATGACCTCAAATGGTATTTCGACACTCAAAATGTATGCAGTATGAGTTTCACTGCATTAAATCAAAACAAATATACTAGTGCTTATTGCAGAAATAATAACCACAGTTGTTGCTCACTGTATGTATTGCAACTGGACATTATGGGGCAGTTCCCGGACAGCGTTTAAGTTAAACTTGGCCTTAGTAATATTAGGACAATTAAGAACAAAAACACTACAGGTGTGCATCTTCAGACAAAATAATGTCACCAATAGATGTTAAAATTAGTCATGGCAAGATGTTTTTAAATTAAAGCTGCTCAAACATGCATTTTAGTCTAGGAATAGGATAAGCCGTGGCCGGGAAACTGCGGCTATATGTCAACAGTGTTGGGACTTTTTTTCTCTTTTTCACAAATCGATTTTTCCCCCATATTTATTTCCGCAAACATTGAATGTAAGATAGTCTTCTCCACTAGATGTCACCCTCTTTTTTTGCCTTGCATGATGTTACCAAGGAGCGAGAGGCGAGCCTGTCATTCATTCAGTCTATATTCTAAAATATATATATATATATATATATATATATATATATATATATATATATATATATAAGAATATAGACTGAATGAATGATATATAATAATATAATTTTCTATATAATCTATATTCATTGAGTTGAATCGAGAATCAAGTATAAAAATTGGCCCGAGAACCGGAATTGAAATCGAATCGATAGCTTGTGAATCGAAATCGAATCGATCTTGCACCCAGCGCAATTGACTTTGTCAGTGACGCATGTGTCATTCGTATTTTGTGGGTTTTTCCCTACACAGACGCACGTCGGCAAACTAAAAATTATCATGCAAATAACGATTAAAATATTTTCATAAGTTTGTTGTGTGGCTGTATTACGTTTATTTTATGTAAGTAATAATTAAAATGTTTTCATAAGAAACCTTAATGTATATGAACTTGATTTGTAAGTGTACTTTGGGGTTTGACCTTGCTTGCGTTTCTTGGGTCCAATTTCAAAGCCCCCAAACCCTTTCAGCGGTGAGGGTGGACGCAGCGATGTCCTCTGCTGGCGTCAGGTCATGTGTAGAGGCAGATCCACCTCCCGTTACACGGAGTGCCCGATTTATGCTGGCAAGCTTGAGATTCCCCGTCTCCTGACATCATTGTAGCGCTTGGCGCAATGATGGGGATGCCAGCTGATGAGACAATTGTGGCTATTTCCTCTCACGCCTGTTTAACCTACGCTGATTTGGGCGAGTTTCTTCCATCCCCATACAAAACAACTTCTCTGTCTTTGACTGCTCTTACAAGAGCTCTAACTTGCGCCCTTGCGTTTAAAGGGAATGTTGGATAGCGTTCTGATTGGTTTATTTGACGTTACCCCCAAACAACACCTATGAAAAATGAACCTACTTCAGACCAACCCCTTATTGATTTGCGCCTGGCGCAAGAGTTATTTCTCCCGCCGGGCAACAGCGCCCAAGATCCACCCACAAAGTCACTTGCGCTTTGCACTTGCGGTTCAGATCTTTAAAATAGGGCCCTATGTATTTTTTGATAATCATTTTGAATCTGATCTCTGACAAAATTCCTTCACAAAAATGCAATTATTTTCGCTTGTTGCTAAAAAAATTTTTTTTTAAGAAATAAATAAAAATTATAATATTTAAGAATTTAAGCAGAGAAAAAATATTGATAGGATGAAAAGTTTTTTCTGTTTTGTTTGTTTGTTTATTGTTTGTTTGTTTTGTTTGAAAGCAGATGGTCTGTTCTTTCATTTGATATATTTGTATTTTTTTTAGAATTAAAAAAATGCTTTCCTGAAAGGCATTTTGTGAAACTTTTGTGAAATTCACCAAAAACTTAAAAATAATTTTTACTGTACAAAAAATGCAAGTGCAACTTAAACCACATGTTCACAATAATCGTCTTTGCTAATAATCACATACTATAATTATAATCTACTGTATATTATAATTTTCATGTATAGATACATATAATATTATATTAGTGATAATATCTATTATAATATATCATATAAAATATCACAACACCTTAAATGGATAGTTCACCCAAAAAGATATTGATAAATGATGGTAAGCACACAGTTAACAGTACCTATTTTCCCAATAATAGGAAAAAGAAATACTATTGATGAAGTCAATGTACACCGTCAACCGTGTGCTTACCATCATTTATCAGTATAACTTCTTTTGTGTTTAACAAAATAAAAAACTCATACAGGTTTGGAACAACGTGAGGTGGTGAATCACAATTTTTAATTGTGGCTTAAGTGTGGCTTAAGTGTCCAACGACAATTGTATATATAGGCAAATGTATAGCACGCAATGGTATTTTACAGTAGCTTTGTCATGCACTACCTGTCAGACTTACATGAAAACCTAATCACAGTACACACACTTCAACACACACTAACATTCAAACACAGGATAACCATCATGGTTGATATATCCAGAATGATTCATCTATTCAACTCCGAAAAAAACATGCTTTCCGCTGAAAGCGTCTGGGTGCAGTTAACCGTTTATAGTGGACCACACAAGCACACATATAAACATAAACATTCACACTCATGTATAAAAAATGCACACGTGAAATGCACACGTGCTTACAAAACTCTAGTAGATAACATAGTGCCTATCTAAAAGGAATTCGTCCTCTAAACAACCTTTAAATAATTTTTTTCTAACAGAGGACATCTGTGATTTCATGTATGCCAATATAGACAGGACACACGTTTCTATTGTCAAAGCGATGATCTATAACGTTGCTTCCCAATCCTGGTCCTCCACGACCCCCTCCTAGAAAGTTTTAGATGTGTCCTTATTTAAAACACCTGATTCAACTAATCAGCCTCCTTCCAAAATTCTCTGATCAGTTAAATCAGGTGTGTTAATTAATGGGACATCTAAAACATTCTGGAATGGGGTCCTCAAAGACCAGGATTGGGAAACACTGATCTATAACATGTTGAAGTATATAAAACAAATGTAAAATAATAGACCAAATACTACTCTGCAAAGTACAGCCAGAATGGGATCACATTTCTCAGAGTTCCCACCAATTTGGCTGCAAAACTGCAGTAATTTGCCATGCCATTTTACTCAGGCTGTGTGGAAAACTCAGACAGCAGGAAAAAAGCAGTCAGTAGATTGACCAGGCATCGGAGGAACAACGTGGCAAAGTTTTCCAACAGGCTCAGACAGGTTTACTGGAACAAACGAGGGCTAACACACCTGTAACTTCATACAACTTTATTTAAACAAAACTCCCTCTGTGATCTCCAGTCTTTCATCAGTGCCTCTATAACTTCATGTTTTTCCTAATCTAGTTCTGCAAAACAATGCAACACCATTCCAAAACTAAATTTGAAAAGAAGTCCATCTATCAAACTCAAACAAATCTCTGCAGCAGTGCCGCCATGGTTACATAACGTGGTTTCCCGATGCTAATAATGAGAGCCTGATGGCGTCCTCGTCATCCTACACTGCAGCGGTGGAATGCTCAAGAAGGGCAGGCAGTCCTTCTGATGAGGTACAGATGTGCCGTTTGGGCCACGTGCTCGCCCTGCTTCTTCCGCCTGTCAGATCATGGCAGCTTCAAGTTTCACACACACACACACACACACACACACACACACACACACACAGCATGGTACGTCGTGACTCATGCACCCATGTTTCCAGTAAATTTTCCCTCCATTTCACAGAATAGGGGATGGTGCAAACCTGCTTTTCCAACAATGTTTGTTTTAGGATTTAAATGTTAGGAATGGCAGTGGCAGCATGATGTCTTGATTTGTGTAATATAGCAGTTTAAAGAAAAGTACTGACAGCCTGGATTATTCGATTATATTTTCAATCAACAGAATTCTACTTAGCACGCACTTCAACTTGATCTGAAAAAATACCCTATAATTTTCTATAATGCAATCCTAGATGTATACGACTTCCTTTCTTTAGCAGAAAACAGCGCGAGACACTTGAGAACCAATGATCATATTACTGATGGCATGTCACTATTTCATGTGTACTCATCAATCCTCTACACGTGTTTACATTCAACAATCACTAAATACACTTAGATACTAATCGTTTCCAATCACAAATGTATCATTATCCTATGTTGAATTCAATGCCATTACAAAGCTATTAAGAGACAATCCTTGGTATTTTGAAACCTGGTATTTTGCACTCTTCAGTTTTTGGTAGCCTGAAATAAATGCAAGTCAAGTCACTGATAAGAAAATGGCAGGCGACGTTAGAGGGTTTCTCAACTAGTTTGCACCACGGGTGGGTCACAAAGCCAAGGGCCACTGACTAAATCTTTGTTCTGCTATTCTTGTTGTTGTTTGTGATGTTTTTTTAACAAACATCTGGATTTCCATTAGCCTGGTTCTACCAGACTCTCCAACATTTCATTTGTACAGCGAGTCTGTCCTCTCTACATTGAGTAACGTTTACTTGCTTGTAGGCGAGTTCTCTGTTAAAGTTTAACACTATTGGATCTGCCCAGAGTCACTCAGGATCTAACATAGCCAATCGCTAACGTGTGGGTCGTGAGGATTGTTTAGAAAAAGATATCTGTCAAAGAGAGATGCAGGTTTTGTTCATCGAATTTAAAGGAATAGTCTACTCATTTTCAATATTAAAATATGTGATTACCTTAACTAAGAATTGTTGATACATCCCTCTATCATCTGTGTGCGTGCACGTAAGCGCTGGAGCGCGCTGCGACGCTTCGATAGCATTTAGCTTAGCCCCATTCATTCAATGGTACCAATCAGAGATAAAGTTAGAAGTGACCAAACACATCAACGTTTTTCCTATTTAAGACGAGTAGTTATACGACCAAGTTTGGTGGTACAACATAAAACGTACCGCTTTTCTAAGCGGATTTAAAAGAGGAACTATATTTTATGGCGTAATAGCACTTTTGGGAGTACTTCGACTCGCCTGAAAAGTCCGCTCCCCAGGTGTTACTGCGCCGAGTCGAAGTACTCCCAAAAGTGCTATTACGCCATAAAATATAGTTCCTCTTTTAAATCCGCTTAGAAAAGCGCTACATTTTATTTTGTACCACCAAACTTCTCGTCTTAAATAGGAAAAAACGTTGATGTGTTTGGTCACTTCTAACTTTATCTCTGATTGGTACCATTGAATGAATGGGGCTAAGCTAAATGCTATCGAAGCGTTGCAGCGCGCTCCAGCGCTTACGTGCACGCACACAGATGATAGAGGGATGTATCAACAATTCTTAGTTAAGGTAATAACATATTTTAATATTGAAAATGAGTACACTATTCCTTTAAGAGTTCAAGGAACAATTGTAAATTCTAAATGTATATTTGACACTAAGGACAATTATGTATTCAGTCAACTGTCGAAGCTGGGTCTAATCATTAACAAAACGCCACTCCGGTCATTGACGCACGGCGACGCACGACGACACACAACATCAATGTTATCGGTCTTAGCCACTCCCTCTGTTCGCTGATTGGTCCTACAAAAATATGATTTCTCGAAACGCTACAATAGACCGAAATCCCAGACGTAGTACTGAAGGAAAATTAAATTGAGCGGAAGTGCGTAGGAGGGCGTGCCAGGCAAGATTTCCATATTGAAGCTGTTCCTGTTCATCTCCACACTGGAAATACTCAACATATAATAGTGGTTCAATGGGTCACAAAACTCACAATTTGGATCCAAAAATTTTTTTCCAGTTACAGATTGGATAATTTTTCCCATCAGAAAAATAGGGGCTACTGTCGCTTTAAGAGCGAGTCCCATATACGGTAGCCTTTTTCGTTATTCTCTTTACTGCACATGCAATCTATATCACTTTAAAGCTTGCTGCGGGAGATTTCTTTTTTTTCATTTTTTTACGTGAGGATAGTAATGACTGACAAGATGATGCTGGAGGAAATTTTGCGCAACAGATCCAGATCGTCAATGACAAATCAGTACTGCTTGCTTCCTATACAGTTCACGGGTTTGTGCACGAATGGAAAGTGAAAGTAGACGAAAGCGCGTGTTCAAACGTGATTTAAATTCCAGATGCCTGAATTACATTCACCATAATTACCCAACAAAATCTGTGGAAGAAGAAAAGCATTGAAATATATTTTTATAGTCAAGATAGCCCGACTATTTAGTGCGGTTTTTGGCTGCAAAGCGAATGTGAAAGTGCCGTTCACCCTGTTTCGACTTTTTTGAAAACGTTATTTTAAGGTAAAAAAAACTCTTTAGTGTTGCTTTAAGGTGAGTACATTATAGGGTCATTTTAAATTCGGGTTGAACTATTCTTTAATGCACTTTCATAATCTTTTTGTTAGAAGATTTGTAAAAGGATGTAAATCCAATTAAAAACGAAAAAATTTTGACATTACCGCTCTTTTTTTCATCTTCCCCCTCCTGCGGTTTCTGAACGTTTGAAATGCACAAGCATATTAAACTCATAAATGTATATCATTCTGCTAAACTTGAATATTGAAAAAAAAACCTTGAATTAAATATTGTAAGGAAGTACACCGGCATACAGATGACCTCAAAGCTAACAGACGTGGAACTTCATGAACTTACACAAACATAGACTTTACTTTTTTCTAAACTCTGCATCAAAGATAAAAGCTACTGCTGCATGCAGCGTTTACTTCTCCCAAGTCAAGGGACTTGTAGCAAGCAGCATCCCTCTTAACATGTCAGCGAGCTGTAATGAAGGCCTGATACTGGTGCACAATGTGGCAGACAGTGGGCCGGAACATTCCGTTCACGTTTCCCTTACACAAACAGATGAGAGGGAGGGACTTCAGGAGCAGACTGCTTCATTTCTCTCTGACCAGACCAGACTACAGAACGGGGAGGGCCAAACTTGACCTAACTGACATCAAACTTCTCATGTGCAACCCAAACATGGATCTCTCAGCTGAGCTCAGTACACAATGTTGCTCTCTACACACGACGCGGGTGGCCCTTGTATCACAAATGACTCCGAAAGGAAAAGTATTAACCCCCCCATAATTTTTTCCCATAGATCCGTACAAGGGTTTATATTGAATATATGGACTAGTAAGGTCTTTAAATGGCAAAACACTTCTGGATCAAATATGATGCTTATTATTCAAATGAAAGCCACTAACATCAAAAATTATTGGTTGTCAGTTGTCTCCAAAATTATTGATGTTGTTGATGCAGAGATGAAGATTCAGGGTTCCCACACCTTAGTTAACTTCAAATTTAAGGACCTTTCAAGGACTTTCCAGGTCCAATAGCCTCAAATTCAAGGACTAAATGTGAGGACACATTTCAAGTAAGAGCAAGGTTACATTTTGTTACCTTTTAAGATACACATTGTTACAGATCCCTTTCGAGGGAACTCGTGCTGCGTCACTGTGGGGATGCCTCCAGGGGTAAGTGTGTCTGAATGTGTATATCAAATTCAACCAATGGTGAGGTTTAATGACAAAGACAGGGTGACGCGGGAGCCAGGAATTATATCGCTATCTGAAATATTGCCAAAGACGGCTTTACAGGGACGCAGGAAGTATGACAAGGAGACGCAACGTATATGCATACTGGCTTAGTGTATATAATAAGCATTTAAATTTTTGGTGAACTGTTCCTTTAACAAGTAAGACATTACAGCTGAATGACAGACAGCATTTACAGTAAACATCTTGATCCAACTCAGGACATAAAATACAAAAATGTAACCACTGGCCAGCCATCTGACAAACTAAGCTTGGTGAAATACAAGGGAGTAGCTCTGAAAACATTTCAAATATGCAAGGGAGCAGAACCAAAATTACTGCCCTAATAACAAAATGGCTGATGATAAGATGAATTCATACTTCATAATCCTGCAAGGATGACGGTTTATGCTCTAAAACACCTGCCTAAGTCAAAAAGCAATAAACACAGCATGCTTGAGTGAAGCAGATAAATCCATGGAGCAACCTGCCTGAACCTGCGCTCTCTCTCCACACATACGCGCACACACGTTTATGCAGAACATAGTTAAGACACGGACGCTTAAATTATCAAGAGAATGCTTTGTCTCCCCCCTATGTATCTATGACAACCAGCCCATAAAACCCGTGATGCCCCTGTTGGCGGACCTCCCCACGTCTCTAGCCTGGGCACGCAGCCAATCGCACAAACATTAGAACCTACAAATCGCCATGGGCTCACGCGGATTCATAAATAAAGATAAAGGATGTTGGTTTCACAGGGCTCGGAGGAGTGCAGGGCTCTGTGTGAGTGAGTTTATAGAGACGGCCTTTTGAATCTCATAAAGACAACAGTTATCTAAACACTCCCGAGGATCCTTGGTAAAACAGGAGTGGAACTGAAGGAAAACCTACTGTATATGGGAATTCTTTAGAAATATTTTACACTTCTGTTTATGTAGACATATCAGGGCAGCATGATTAAAAAAAAGGAAAATGTGATGTGATAACGTGTGCCTAACTCAGTGATAACTGCTAACTGCATTAGCAGCGCAACAGGTTATGGGTTCAAACACATAATGATTATACGTATACCTTGTATTGAACTGTAAGCTTCCCTACTATCTGCATTTACCTAAAACATTGACTATAAATAAAGTTTTGAAGTATTAAAATCATGTTGTTTTAGAATAAAAAAAATAATCTGCATTCCAGATATCTATTAAAAGCTTTAAAGTCTCAAGTATTAGCAAGACTTCCTTAGTCAGCCAGCTTCCACAGAAATCAGCTTCATTAGAATTCATTCATTGGCTTGCTCATCTACCAAATAAACCAACACAAACCAGACAGGCCCAGGAGCAATTCATATGAGTCTAATCTGGTCACTTTAGCGGGGTTATATTCAGTTCTAGAGTCAGCCAAGTCATACCAGACTATTTTTGCAGGAAGCCACTGTGTATGTGAAAGAGAAAAGGGGACTAAAGAAGAACTTCCTCTTGCTGTCATATTCCCAACCTGAAATTCCTGGAATGAGGTCCTGTGTACACTGCTGACTACATAACATAAATCACACAAAATAGAGAAAAGATAAGAGTCATGTTTTACCTGGAAGTTGCCCACCATGATGAGCCCAGCAGCACAGATCCAGCCAGTAGAGAGACTCGCTGTGTTTAATACACAGTTCTGGTGCTTCTCGATTACATGGGCATAACGCAGCAACACAATTACCATCACTGAGTATAAGGACAGACATGGAGAGAAAGAGAGATTTATTTTAATTAATAACATTACAGCATATTGACATTTAGCATTATATTTAGATTTCATGCAGTTGACAGATGCTTTTATTCCAATCAATTAAGATCCCTGGGAATCAAACCTATAAGCGTAGTGTTGATAGCGCTATGATCTACCAATTCAATTACAGGAACACATTACTTACGCATTACAAACAACTGACAGAAAATCGTAATAAACTATATTTGGGAAACAACCACTTAAAGGCAAAACCATATATTCTTAAAATACAGAATAGGTTTCCCTGGAAGTGAACCCATCACCTTTGTGTTGCTCGTACCCTACCAGTTGAGCAACATATGGCTGTATAACATCATCTTGTTTGTATGCATGTTGTTGTAATTTATATTTATACAAAATGAAACGTTTTTATCTACTGAGCAACCGTGATGGTGCCCCCCGAGAAGATGGTAACAAACTGTGTACTCTGCGTATAGGGAGCTGCATGTCCAAACACAGTGGTGAAAGAGAGATTTTAAAGGTGCAGTGTGTAAATTTTAGAAGGATCTTTCGACAGCAATGCAATGTAATATAGATAACTATATTATCAGTGGTGGATATAGACCTTATAGAATAAACTGTATTGTTTTTATTACCTTAGAATGAGCCGTTTTTATCTACATACATGTTTCTACAGTAGCCCTAAATGGACAAACTGCTCTACAGAGCGCGTTTGTCACTACGTTATCTCAGATGAGGAGATGTCTTTCCTGTTACGGCTATCGTAGCTTCTCTATGTGCTTTAAAAGGGAGGGGTGCAATTTGCAACCTCACCACTAGATGCCCTAAAATCTACACACTGCATCTTTAAAGGTCATGTTCTTCCTGATCCCATTTGTCAAACTTTAGTTAGTGTCTAATGTTGCTGTTAGATCATAAATAATACCTGTAAAATGATAAAGCTCAAAGTTCACTGCAATGTGATATATTTTCTTTAACAGAAATTTCCTTTCAAAGCCTACAGCAAATGGCCGGTTTTGCCTACAACCCTCTACTTCCTGATCGAATTATGTTTTTGACTAAACTCCACCCACAGGAATAAGTCAGTCACCAGCTAAGCTCAAAAAGCTCTGCTAAGCTAAGCTACTGTCGAATCACAACACACTAAACAAACTACACAATCAGAACTCGATACGTATTTCTGAAGGAGGGACTTCATAGAACAAGAAAGACGTCAGCCCGTTTTTAGGACAGTGAAAGCAGCGCTATAGAGATAAGTAAATTGTCTGAAAACTACTAGGGGTGTCACAATTAATCGATTGTGTGATGCATCAATTCGCGATGCGTGCGTAAACGATTCTGCATTAATGCAGTAATAGCCCATAATCGATTATAAACTACTGACGTTTTTCTGACGTCATACGGTCACATATGCGCTTGTCACGGTAGAGAAAATGTCGGAGGGTGGCAAAACACAAAAGCAAGTAATGCAAGTAAAAAGTAAGCAAGTAAAAATGCACCCAGTATTTTAAAGCGGACGTCTGAGCTTATTTCAGCTTTTATGAGTATGCTGGTAAGCACAAACTGGGTAAGCACAAACTGGACAAGATACATGCTGTATGTAAAGCCTGACTGTTTATGCTGCCATCCATCTGTGTGTGCGCGCAAGTTTAAGGGCACTCAGTAGTGCATACACAGAGAGACGCGTTTCAAAAAGCTAGCGAACATAAAATCTTTGTGGTCTTGGCAGGGAACATACAAACAAAATAATCTCCACAGTATTCTTTTTCTAATACTTTTTCTAATGTTTATGTCTTCAATGTGTATCTTCAATGACAATGACAACTTCTTGCATCGTGACATTGAATCGTCAACATAATAATCGCAATCGAATCGAGGAACCAGTGAAGATTCACACCTCTAAAAAAATACAGTGTTTTTACATGTGAAACTTACATGTTATATTGCGCACTGTAAACAAAATTAAAGCTTAAAAAATACAGAAAGAACGGGACCTTTAAAATTGAATTTTTTACTAATGACATAACTTCCATAATTATTTGTTGTTTACATTATATTATTTAGTTTTGGATGTTTAAAATGTACCATGCAGCTGCTTCACAGGAAGTTATTAAACATTTAAAAACTTCAACGTAAAATCTATTAATCGACAATAATAATGGCAAATACAATATCAAGGTGAACAAATCAGCAATTATGATGTTTGTCATAATCGTGTAGCCCTAGTGCAACATTATAATTTTTTAAGTTGTTTACTGTATGCTTGTACATACAGTACACACTACCAGTCTTTGTATTGTAATGTGCTAACAAGATTGCTGTCATCTACCGAAATGAAAGGAGTGCACTCCTTAAGCAACACCATCAACATTTTACTGCTTCCTTAACCAACTAGCCTATAGACCAGGGGTCTCCAACGGTAGCCCGAGAGGAGTCTGTGAGTTGCCCGCCAAATCACATTCTATTAATAGTCTCAATTGTAATATTTATTTATGACATATTTTTTATATTAGCTTGGCTTGGTTTACGTATGTTAACATTTTAAACAATACTAAAACATATCAACAAGTAAACTAAAAAAAATCAACAAGTAAAACTAAAAAAGTTTTTAGTAGACTAAATCAAAAAGTAGCCCTCCAGATTGTTTTATCCATTGTGGTAGCCCTTGCTCACAAAAAGGTCGGAGACCCCTGCTATAGACAATAGACTAAGACCCAGTTAAACAATGTAAACCGTTTCAAAGCAGAGAACAGGAAATATTTATTGGTTGTCAACCAGCACAGTATTTTTGGCGACACTAGTTTATTAACAATGTGTTCTATAAAGGCTAATAGAAAGACAAAATGTTAAATACTCTCTTTCTCTTGTACTTGAATGCAAATCAACAAAATATTACAAACTAGATAAAAAGGTGGGTGCCATACGAGATTCAGTATTCAAAACAAGACATGACCATCAGCGTGTCCTTACAGCAGGGAAGAGAGGCAGTTTCATATATACTGTATATGCATATAATAGAGGCTGTATGTCATGTGGTAGTAACAAAAAAAGATATAACAGTTTAGGAGAAGTTACAAGGATGGAAAAACAAACATGTCTTCAGGCAAGTTAACCGTGTTTAATAAAATCCAGCTGTAGCACTACAGCAACCGAGTCTGTGGATCATAACGGTTGTAGGACTGGCCAATAAATCGAATATAAGATATTATCAAGGTAACTGTGCTGAAAATACTGAATATGAATAACGAATTTTGTTGAAAATGAAGATTAATGTGACAAAGACTGTACCAATATTCAATTTCACCTCCACTTTATGTCTCAGCACAAAATATAACTTTCATTATCGTTCACTTTCATTTCATTACACACCTGTCATTAACAAAAATGGCGACAACAAGTGACAAAGGCATTTACATATAAGGAGCTCAGATGCTAAAGCTAATAAACACCACCTCCATAAAAAAAAATGATATAATGATATTGAATGAATGCTCTCGGAGTCGGCACATATTGTATATTTATCAAATACTTTTGCTTCAAATTTGCTTAATTCTAGCTTCAAGCCATTGAGAAATAGTAGTTTAGGCAGAATCCATTAACGCCATGTTGATTTTTCAGCAAATTCCTCAACGTGAACAGATGAATTGGATGAACAATGCGTGGTTAGGTTTAGCTAACTTAGGTTTAGAGTCTTTTACCTTTGTGTGACTGCAGACTTTTTTTTAAAAGTGGAGATTTTTGCATGTACTTAAAGGGTTTTTCAGTGAAAGTATATGTTAAATACTATTGAAATGTCTAAAGTGATATTTGTGAAAATAAGGCATTTAAGACATGTACACTTAATAAAATGCAGTAATTGGTTGCTAGGTCTACATTTTTTTACTGTTTTTGCACAATTTTTTTAATCTTATATGTTCAAATCACTCTTTTTAAAGGCGGAGTCCACGATGTTTGAAAAACGCTTTGGAAAAGGAGACGGGCCGACTACCAAAACACACTTATAGCCAATCAGCAGTAAGGAGCGTGTCTACTAACCGACATCCTTGCCGGGTTGCGTATGTGTGGGGCGGGTCTATCAACAGAAGGTCCAGATTCTATTGGGGTAGGGGCGTGTTTGTTTAGCCGATTTCAAATATCAACATTGGCTTTCAAACATCATGGACTCCGCCTTTAATTGTGCAAAAGAAAATAAAATTTTTGAATTATTCTAGAGCAAAAGCAAAATTATCAGGCCATATCGAATATCGGCAAAATGTATTAGGTATACCCAAGCATCTACTTTTGGTTAGACACATTGGCTTTTCAGTGCATACAGGCTCTGGATACACAAACACTACGTACACAGAAATCAGTGAAGGGCTAAATTTACTTGTTATCAATGATTGAAACAAAATGCTAAGAAACTGCATCTACTTTAGACAACCCCACATCCCATCCTTGTAAATTGCTAGGTGTAAAGAAAGCCCCCAGAGGTCATGAACGATAATCATCTTTTCAACTGTCTGTTTTTTTCTTGTGTGTGAGTGTGTGTGTGTGTGTGTAAGCATCCAAATTTCCTGGAAGTTAGCTCTCAGACTTCAGGACATACAAGTGGGGACTCAAATGGTGTCAACCGGATACGGGCCATTACTATTCTGCTATGTAGCTAAAGCTACACCTCAGAGACAAATAATACCACTACAGTCAACCTCGCATAACATCAATCCCATTGTACAGCGTTACTGAAAATGTGCCTCTTTTCTGCTTGATATTTCACGTTGCTCAAGGACGAGGCAAGTCTTGAATACGTCTTGGGGTTGGTGTCAACATGACACAGACCGTATTAGGTCAGTTTGGAGGTCGCAGCTTGCGTCTTTCTAACGAAATTGATGATAATGTTTGCACTAAACACATCAGTGCTTTTCTAGATCCAAGTACACACTGTGAAAAACCGTCCGAACATACAGACTCAGTCACGCAGGGTGCTGTTTACAAGCTCATTATTACCAATGAGATAATGTGTCACTATTGCAGATATGATCACTGCACATCTATAGTTCACAGAAAAATCTCTCGATAAAAAAAAGAAAACACAAAGCTTCCAAATCATGGGTCACACATCACTCGTGCAATCTCTTTCGAAAGTCCCTGTTCCTAATTTCTGTGTATCTCGGCTCTAAGAAGATTCCAGTTTGTAAGGAGTGAAATGTGGCAGAAATGCCTTTGTTCAAACACATTAGCCAGACAACAGCTGTTTATTCATGGAACATGTACAGGAAAAGAGGTGACGATGGGCAAGATGTGTCACGCTATTCAACTAGCAAACTCAACACAATTTTACCCTTCTAACCATACATTTAAATTTTGATGTGAAAAAATTTAAAATTTAAAATAGCAAGTTGAATTGACTTGCACAGCCAATTTCATTAAACCATTTTCATTAATACATTTAAGACAGCTTAAAGATTTCTACAGTGTATAATATGCATATACAAACTGTTTTATTATTGTTATTTTATAGTTATGGTGATATTTATTTGAATTCTTCAATCATTTTTATTTGTTTACTGCTTGCCACGTCCATATTAAAGTACAAGTTTGGTATTTTACACTTAAAGCCTTGTTTTCAGATTGTTTATGATGAAATAGAACGGTCTTGACTGAAATTTGGACATATGATGCTGGCCCGAGAATTTTCGGGTGTTTGTTCTATGACCTCCCACCTCTTGAATAGCTGAATAGGTGCAAAGGAACAATCCTTTCTAAAATGCATTAAACTTTCGTTTACAAAGACGTGAAACTCACCGAGTGGTCAGGGGTGTTCACTGATATGCTCACACAAAAATCGCTCACACTCATTGGAGCGACTACCAATGAGAACGAAGCATCTCTTCATCCTTCTCTCGTCAGTTACTGGAGTGGGCGGTAAAAAATTTTTTATGAATTTTTTTTTATTAATTATTTTTTACGCGTAGGCGAAGGTCTACGTACTGTGTGAGTAATGCAATTTTCGTCATTAAAGTAGTATGTGCGTATTGTACACGCACCAGTGAATTTTTGAAAATCCGCTTACATTGTACAAACATTACATTTATGAGTCAAATAAACTATGCTTTGCAAGGCTGTGCATTCAACTGTGTGCGTATGTTCGCGTACACGCAAAAAAACAGACTATACTCCGGGCTTTACACCACTACTATAACAATTTTTCACCTTGATGCAGTACCAGTGGCAGCCGGTGACTTCTTTTCGAGGGCGCACGATGCGAAGCTCATCACAACATGTATTTAGCCCCTCATGTGTGTGGTTCGTCATTTTAAATTATATGTTTGGCGCATCATGAAAACTTATGTGCATCACGCTGATGTCAAAATAAGTGCCTGCTGCAGACACTTCAAAGGGGTTTATGATAAAAGATACTCTCGCGTTTGCCAGATACTCACTTAATCTCATGTGTAATCAGAGTTTAGTGTCTTGTTTTTTGTGAATGTGAGTGTCTCTTTTATCATAAACCATTTAGACGTGTGTGCAGCAGGCATTTTGACAAAAAGCATGATGCACATGGTTCACCTGACACAACAAACACATATTGTGGAATGACGAGCAACACACATGACACTCTGAACACATATTTTGAACATGCGCCCCTCGGAAGTCACCGACCGCCACTGTGCAGTACTTTCTTAGTATCTCACAGATAAAAGCATAGCAATCAGCCCATCACATGGTCTCTGGGAGCCTAAACTAACATTGGTCAGTTCCTGCAGTGACCTGTCTGATCTGTGTTTTCACAGTGTTACAGTGCTACTATGCTGATAGATGTTTCCCCTAAAGCCACGCTCAGATTAGAGAGTGTGGAGTATTATATAACCTCCCACTTGGAAAACAATGCAGCCCTAGGGAACCACTGGTCAGCTTAGATCGGAGAGCCCCATGCATTTTTAGGTGTAGCCATATTATCTCACTGTTCTGTGTTCTGTAAACCATTTGACTCTAAACAACTTTTAAACTTTCTTTAAACAAGACTCTATTGTCAGAGAACCACAATGTAATTAATATATCACGTAGAATAATAGGAAATTTTTGTTTTCTAGCAGTATTATATAAGATGTTCAAAACGTTCAAAAAGAATGGCACTTTCTTGTATTGTTGGATGAACAACAGTAACTTCCTTATGCAAACAGGTAATGACCGAGTCTCACAGCAGGACTGCTGTAAGCTCACTTATGAATTACACAGGGTGGATGCCTGGACAAAACAATACACCCCTTCATCTCTCAGCATCAGCACTGTCAACAAGCCCAGACGCCCAGGTCAAAGGTCCCTCAAAAGTCCCTCTTTTACCTGCTGCATAGTTCACACTTGGTTGTAACCAAAGCTCTTTTCACACACAGTTTACAGAAAATGTGTCCGGGATTTGTCCAGGGATCGTTTGATTTTGGTTCATTCACACTGCCAATGATTTTCCGGAATCCGTGCGCGCATTCACACACATCCCATAAAGATCACTTAAAGATGTATATTGAATTTGTAATTGTGCACTTGCTGGATTTTGTCCGAAGCGACTTAAGTTTGCTTATTATCTGCGAATTCTCTCGAAACCACGCACATGCATTTGTTTATACAACTATAGCATAGGGATGGGCAATATAAACGATATGCAATATAAACGATAGAAAATTGGCATACGATAGAGATTTTAAATCTATTGCACTATCGCGATAATGCATGTTGATGACACAATCTACCCGCGAACTTTAGAGCCACGAGCTGCAGCCGAATAAACATGGATGAAAGCGTCAGCGAAACAGAGGAACTCATGAAAAAGACCGATGCAACATCTATTTTTTGGATTTAAGCCATAAGTTACATAAGTTAACTGCTGCTCCACGCGCGAAATTGGCATTATGGTCCAGTAATTGTGAAACATGCAGTATATATATGCATTATAGTCCTCACAAGCATTTAAAGTGTTTAGTGTTATAAAAATAATTAACTGTGTTTTTTAGCAGATAGATCTTGTCAGCTTTATCATTTTAAAAGTAGATCACCACACAAAAAGGTCTGGACACCCCTGCTGTAGAGTGTGTCAGGCAAAATTTCCAGCTTAGAGAGGTAACAAGACTAATCTGGCCATAACGGTTTACTTTTACTTACTTTTTTAGCAGTTTGGCTTTTGTAAGGGTCTATATAACCTGTTCTGAAATGAGTCTATTGAAATTATTATATCGCAATACATATCGCTATCGCAAGAGGCTGCAATGTATAACGCAATATGGATTTTAGGCCATATTGCCCATCCCTACTATAGCACATGATGTGCTGTTCTAATACTGATCTCAGAAGTGAAGACTCTGCTTCATTCAAGTTTGCAGACATTTCTCATCATGAATGTTGATCTGAATTAAAACCCCTGTGTCAAAAAGCTAAACAATAACTTATTGTTGAACTGACACACACATTCTCAAAACAACATTCCCCTTACGATACCGTTTCTGCCTTTTCAACACAGGACACATTCTATAAATGTAATGGCCATGTTACTAGGTCCCTTTCACGGGGCGATCCCAGAATCAGTTATGGAATGTGTTTGCGTTCACACAGAAGGCACGCTTGCAATTTTATGGCACTTTTCCGGGATCAACGTATTGTGTAAATGAGTATCAAAGCACAGTATAGGGCACTGGCCACACCAACAATAATGTAACAATAATATTATCTTTTCCTAACAACACAAGACACATTTACCTTGTAAACAAAATTGTGTATGATAACACGTGTTTTTAGAGAATGCATGTATATGAAATGGGTTTTTTGCTACCCCATTAGCATGTGTTTCGTTCATAAAACTAACATTCAGTGTTCCCACACCTAGGTTAACTTCAAATTCAATGACTAAATGTGGGGCACATTTCAAGTGAGAGCAAGGTTACATCGTGTTACCTTTTAAGATACATTGTTACAGTTCCCCTTTGGGGGAACTCGCGTTGCGTCACTGCGGTGACACTTTGGGGACGCCTCCAGGGGTTAGTGTGTCTGAATGTGTATATCAAAATCAACCAATGGTGAGTCTTAACGACAAAGACAGGGTGACACGGGAGCCAGGAAGTATATCGCTATCTGATATTTGCCAAAGACTGCGTTACAGAGACGCAGGAAGTGGAACAACAGTTACATACGTAACCCGAGACGTTTTCACGTGTCAAACACAACTATGCAAAAAAGCATTTTGGTATGAATCAACATTCGCATACGGAAGACATAAGTGAACAGTTTATCACGTGTGCTTAAAAGGCTAGAAATGTTATAATATTATCCTACACTACACAGGGAATAATAAACAGGGAAAAAAAATTCTTGCATAAAATAGATCCAAGCACTTTCAATGACCTGTATCTATGTATGTATATTTTCAAAAACTTCCCAGGGCCTTGAATTTTTTCCTCCAGATTCACAAACTTTCAAGGATTTCAAGGACCTGTGGGAACCCTGAACATTTTATGCAATGCCAACGGGGTGAGAAAAATCATCTTATTTTAAGATAGAAACAAATCTGTGCAATCTTGCAACTTATTTAAATCTATCTGCAAGGATGTTTAAAAATAAGACAAAAATACTAATACATAAAATGTATTTTTGCAGTGAAGGCTAACTTTGGGAATCCGTTCTCGTTTCCTGACTGTATAATAGCCTGCTGGTATATGTTTGACTGTAATGTGATAAAGTTCAATTCAGATTATTTTAAAAGATGATATATTATGTTTGTTCATCAACCTACTCTGTGTCTGATGAAAACATTTAGTTATGCGCAATGAGATCATTAACCACTAAATTTTACAAATGCTTGAATGCAGATGTGAAATATCAAACTGATAATGAAAGATTTCCTTTAGAAAATGAGCAGGGTGCATCAAATTATGTTCAGATAATAATATCAGCCTGACATCTCACATCCGTTGTTGAAGATAACTTTATGGTTCATCAACCTGTGTCAGTAAATACTACAAATAGGCAAACACAGTAAGCCTACGATTTCCTGACCTGATCTGCTGCCTAGACAGTGAATCATTGTTGCACAGATGGGAATCATTTACTTGGAAGTGAATTATAGATAGATCTGAGGTTTCAAAAATCACAAAAAGTTTGGGAATCGTTTAAACGGGAGGAAGAACAGGAAGCTAAAGCTTAACTGAAATAAACTATTCAGTACTGCTGATTGGAAGAAATTAGGCTTGCGATTTAGTTCTTAAAATTACTAACTGTGCGATTTATTTAGTGCTAACAGCAACATTGATTTAAATAATGAAATGAGTTTTGGGCAACCAATGCAAGATAAAGGAAGTGTTCAGGTAAACCTTTTTGAAAATATTTGCTTGGTGCGACTACAGAAGCCAAGAACTGGCACACTTCACATTTTCACACATCACATAAGATCAGACAATAGTCCCTTTCACACATTCAGTCTTTACTGGTAGTTTACTGGTAAATTGCAGTTAACAGGTCATGTTTGAACAGAACCTTTCCGGTAAATCAGTGCTGCCAATTTACCAGTTAGAGAGATTGTAAGATTACCAGTAATTTACCAGTAAGCGCTATGTGTTAACAAAAAATAGGATTACCGGCATTTAGAACGGACCACGTCAGACCACGCTGACAGCTTCGGGCCAATCATAACGTTTTAATACAGATGACGCATTAACCTCCCCACTTTACAGGCATTTCCACACACACTGCTTAAAAGTCAAGCACATCCAAGTTAACAACCACATTTCTTCACCAAATTTTTTTGAAACAGCTCACCATCTACTTGCCAAATTGTTGATGTCCTTAGCACATTCTCTGTGAAGCCTAATGTGCAAACTCAGATTCTGTTTGACGTCGCCTAACGCAATGTTGTTTGGTCACGAGCAACTTCGCAACCATCAGTGTTTGCCACAGATGTGAAAACAACAAAATACGGACAGTTAATAACCCACCATTGTTTACAAATACAACACTAAGCTCACCGGCCGTGCGCAACAGGTAACTTCCGCTTTCTCTATGTGTTTACCGGTATTGTGATAATAATGTGTGAATGATGTCTTACTGGTAAAAAGACGGAATGGCACTGTGTGTGTGAACAGCACATTTTTGTTTTTACTGGTAAATTAATTCTGGTAAATGAATGGTAATTTAGCAGAATTACTGTGTGAAAGAGGCTATTGAGTGATGTCATATGCAAGATGAACGTCATGAACTCACCCATAAAGGATCCGGTACTACAGATGAGACTAAAGAAGCAGCTCTCTGGAGGAAGAGTCCCACATTTACTGCAGATCAAAGCATAAGAGCAGAGGTTAGATGACCGAAGTTCTCACAATATAAATACACACACATACGTAAATCGGCAGGCACAGTATCTCAATTTCCAATCTCAAGTCCCATTGGCAGATAACCAGATTAGGTTTGTTTGGCCCTTGGGAAAGAATTGGTAGCTGGGATTTTTGAAAATACTGTACGGGAGTCAGAACTAAAAGAGTTCCTCAGCATTTGGGTCAGTGACAAAAATGGTTTGGCAAAATGAGAAATTCATAAATCTTAAAAAAAAACTTGTTTTAAAAGCAAGCATCAGGTTTATTTCAATGCACACGGTGTATTTATGTTAATTTTATGCAATTTTTTTTTACATTTGCACCATTTTTATGAAACTTAAAACTGAATGGACCTGAAAATGTCAAATGGTGTAACCACCAATTGCGCCAAAGAATGAGAAATATTAAATATATTATCCACCTTGATGGTATGTAAGGTAATCATAAAACAACATTTTAAAATATTATTTTATTAGTGATTTTTAAATTAAATTTTAATGCATTTTTGTAATATTTGTCCTAACATATGCTGAAAACAGCTCTGTTTTCTAAATAATCTTTGACAAATGATGTAAAAATGTATGTTAAAATAATCATATTACACTAAACTAGATGATTATATTTTATTCAAAAAAAAAATTATATAGATCAATTAAATATTTTAATAAAAAAAACTAGTTACACCAATTGACACAGACTGGTTACACCACATTGACATTTTTGCAATTATCCCCCCAAATATTCTGTCAAATTGAAATAAAACCTGAAATTTCAGACTTGGTCCTTAAAAAAGAGAATGTATGCAAGTACATCTGCTAATTTATTTTGAAAATGTAACCCTTTTACATTTCATTGAACCATACAGACACAAAATAATTAACGTCATGTCATTGACTCATTTACCAGAAAGCTGTCACACTACATGGGAAATGAAAAAAGACAAAAAAGCGATAGCAGATAGCTTCACCAATGATGAAAGACTAAAACTATGCAAGCATCTATAAAAGGAAATAAAGAGCTCATGCAAAACCCCCTAAGTGCGTCTGACATGTTTTCTTGTAAAAAAAAAGCATTTTTTATCCAACTATTAATGGATTCTGACAACAAAACGGTATTTCTAAATGGCCTGAGGCCAGGATTAAGCAGATTTGAAGCCAAGTATTATAATGAACGTATAATATGAGGTGGAGTTTAGTGGCTTTTTCATCTGAGCTCCTCAAATCTTCCTTATAAACACACAAGTTATCATTAGCACTAGGCAGATGCTTTTATCCAAGATTTTTACCTCTGCGGATTGAACTTCATGACCCCGGCGTGGCTAGTTCCTGAACTACAGGAACTCTACTCTAAACATTATCTCAAGTACTCTGAAGACTGACTCCAATACACACATACTGGAACAAATATAGTATACTTTCTATAAATACATCACTGAAGTGTTACAAAAGATAAGCGAGAAATTTGGTTCCAGTGTGTGTGGATCTGACCTTTCACCCACTTAAGAACACATCTGGGCTAAGAACTTGAGTCTGTGGCAGCTAGCAGTCAAAACAAACCAACACGCTACTGGTTGCATAAACGCAGATCGTTGACACACCCAGGGGTGCACAAAAATAAGACATAACTTAAACCTAAAACTCAACTTCTCATACTTCGTAAACCACACAGATTGTATAGCGCAGAAGACAGAGGACCTATTGAACGACTCAGGCCAAAGATCCCACAAAGTTATTCCAGAATCCACAATTTATGAATGTCAGATTTCCAAAAATGCAAATAGAGTCAAATAAATAAACAAAAAGGTTTTGCTTAAGCCTTAATGTTCCTGTCATTATATCCCATTTTAAGTGTTTGCCTCAGTCATTCGGGAATGTTGTGATAAAGAGAGGACAGCAGCTCTGGGTTTTTCCCTCACAGCAGGAAAACTATCTTACTCAAATCAAAGGTGCAAGGGAGTTCACAGCGAACCATGTTTTTGGCTTCCTATTTCTTTCTGCCGTTAGATAGAAGAGGATAGAAATGACACACAAGAGTCAAGCAAGAGATGCATGCAGAAGAAAAGAAGAGGCTATTGAATGAAGAACGCGCTGAGGTATACCACTGCCTCAGGTCACTGCCACTATAAAAACTGTTTTATATTTATATGTTGTGGGAACATTTGATATTTTATCTTTCAAAAAAATAAACTGAGCATGAAAAGTAAGTAAGTACATGTAAGTTAACACATCAAATGTCTGTATTCTCATTTCCTATAGATTTCACTCTTTATGCACCTCTTTATATTCATGAAATGTGCCGATTAAAGGAAATTGAGCTGCACCACTATTAGAACATATTCATATGAAACTCAACACAAATGTCACCCCTGGCTTTTAATGTTATACAGACCTTATAAGAGGAACATTGTCCAGAGTACAGCATAGGTTTTGTCCCCTCTGCAAGGGCAGATCCACCTCGCACGACTGGTTATACATCCTGAAAACAAACACCCATACATATATTATAAAGGTGTATCAGTAAGTGAGCCCCTCACAATTGTGAGTCACTTTTGGCTGTGGATTTTGGGATTAAAGAAGTTAAACACTGTATTTCTGTTGCACATTGCATGATAGGATCAGTGTTCCACTTCATTTCCAGTATAAACGTGTCTTCACAGTCACCAAAACTTTAACTCATACTACACCGTGCAGAACAAACATAGTAGCTACACATCACTAAAGAGCTAATGCTCCTCCCCCAGCAGAAAAGAAAGAAGTAGTTGTTCCCAGTGTAAAAATTATCCAGGAATGTAAAGCTCAACTATTCGCTTGGTTGAAGGTGAGAGCGTTTCATTTAAACAGGCTAAATCTGATCTCGTTTGAACTTTAGCTTTTTAGTGGTTTTAAAAACTCCACTTTTTTACTTATCAGCCATTTTCTGAGTCCTATCGGTTATAATTCAAATACAGTAAGGCACAAAGCCTAACCGCAGTTGCCTAGACACTGCTGTGCTTCATATGCTAATGTTTGACTAGAAGCTCTCATGGTATGAAGCACAAGTTAACCTGCAAGAAAATTAACAAGGATTTCGATTCTTCGATGGTTCATCTGTCTTTGAGCCAAATCAAGTTAATGAGAGAGGATTCTTCGGACATTTGTTTAACATCTCACGTCAAATACATCACTCATTAACAGTGATGATAGCAGTGTGAAGTGTAGGAGAGACCCCTGTCTCGCTCTGATGTACGCATTTCAAAAATATATTAGTTTTTATGTTCTATAGTAAATTATTAATAGGTTTGGTGCAAATGTACTAATACACATTTCTGTTACACTGAAAAAAAGTTGGTTCAACTTAAAAATATTAGTTGAAAACTATTTTTACACAACTTTTTGAGTCAACTATTTTTTACTGTCTGTATTAGGGCTGAAACGATTCATCGAGTTACTCGATTAACTCGATTACAAAAATTCCACCTCAAAGCCTCGTTAAATTTCTATGACGCGCACTACACGCGCAGAGATCTGATTCACACGAACCGTTGTTCAATCTACAGGAAGCACACCATAGCGCGTAATACATTTTGAATTAAGCGATGGCGGAAATGTCCATAAATGGCAGAGAATGTCTAAAGTTTAGGATAATTACATTCTTATCATTACATTACATTCAGCATCTAAACCGAAAACATCCATCTGCTGTTTCACCAAGCGTCGCTGAAACAAGGTAACATAGCCTAAGCCTATTGATGTTCACTGATTTTAATCCCATACTGTATTTGTAGCGATGTCGTTATGTGGATTGACTTGATATGATGTTTAGCTTTGATGTTTTTAAGTAGTAAACGTATTCACGATCAATTGCAAGAGAGTATAGCCTAAAAAAGGAACCCCCTTCACACACACTCACACATGCACCCTCGTCTCTCTCACACGCCATTCAGACCAGTCGCGGCAATGCATCACATATGCTTAAACTTTTATGTAGCCACGCAACAATAATTTCAGCATGCATTCACTGTATACACCGGGATGTGATGTACCTCTGTTTTTTTTTTTAGAAATAAAAGCCAAGTGCTTGATCATTTTACAGCCACATCATTTTCATTATGCATTATTTGTTTTGGTTGTTTAAAAACAAAACAAAAAAATTATCCGATTAATCGATCGATCGATTAAGTGCTAGATTAATCGATTACAAAAAAGAATCAATAGTTGCACCCCTAGTATGTAACAATTTCTTTTTAAGTTTAACCAACAAATCTTTTTTACAGTATACCAACAAATAAATCAACTTACAAAATGCAAGGAAATAATTAATAATAATATTTGTTTACCTTTATATAGTGCTTATTTAGCTCTGCAGCACTCAAAGTGCTTTACATATGAAAGGGGGAATCTTCTCACCCACCACCAATGCAAATAAATAAACATGTACTCCTATTGTCATTAGAAATCAATAATTGATAATAAAAATCTGAATTAATATAATATGTTATTTAAAATGTTAATTATTTTTTATTTACAGTGAACATATAAAACATGCACAATAAATGTTTTTTAAATTACGCATAACGATTATTTGCGATTAATCTATAGCAGAATAAAAGTTTTGGTTACATTATACATCATGTGGCTTAACTGTGTATAATAACTTTGTATAGATAAATACACACACATGCATGTATATAATAGAAATGTTTAAGTGTGCATATACATTTGTATATTTATGTATAATTTATATTATATATAAATATAAATACTTAATATATAAATATATATTCTTCTTAAAATAATACATGCATGTTTGCATATTTATATATAAATAATTATTATTCACAGTTTACACACATATACGATGTAAACAAAAACTTTTATTCCGCTATAGATTAATCGCGATTGATCGTTATGCATCCCTAAACACAATATAGTTTAAAAACTATAGACATTCTTACCAGTTGTCCACAGGACAAACATGCTGATTGTACAAGGCCATGGCATACCTGAAAGATCAGAAATGATGATACATATTAGTCAAATAATGTCATTAAAAAAATTCAGGTTTTCATTGTCTTTGCTTTTTAAAAGGATTGATGAATTATTTATCCTGCACTGTTACATGTCACGATAAACACAAGTATCTAAAACAAACAAGTACAAGCAAAAATTTACACCATATGTTAAAAAAACACTGAAAATGGGTCTGTGTCTCTATATGCAGCTGTTATTCTTTCAAACATAAAGGTTTCAAATCAAAAAAGTCAAGCTGACCTCAAGAACAATGTAAATCAAATGAGGTCTAAGATCCCTCTTAAGATGCATTACAGTTTAAAACACTGAAATAAATGTAAAACTTAATAAAACATTTTGTAGTAAAATAGCGTTTTTATTATGGGTGACATCAAAGTACTTCTAAAATAAGCTGTGGAAACTAAACACCACAGTGGCCTGTGTTCTCACTGATTTAATAAGAGGTGCATGTCCTTTTGATGTGACTTTCTTGCAACATAAAACCAAATAACCGGCAGCTCTGGGAATACAGTCGATATGACAGGACATCTTTAGCTTACGCTGGCATTATGTGTCACTATTTGCTCATGCAACGACCTCTTGGTTCAGTCACACTGACCCTCAAAGAAAGTCAATGAACAGTGGGGCATCAGATAACAGTCGAGGTAAACCTTAGTCTCCTGCTTCAAACTTTTACCAAGTATGAAGAACGCTTCCAAGTTGCTTACAAACTGGAATAAGATAAGGAAAAACTATTAGGCGGTCGGTCAGTGGATTGTAAATACACCCACTGCATCTCCTGTCGTCCTTCTCTCATGCAAACACATCTGCATCTGTCTAGTATAACTGCATCTGACAGCACGCAAGGTCAACAAAGGGCTAAGCAGCAATTAGCTTTGCTTTCATTTCTTGTAAACTTGTGCACGTCTGCATACACAGAGATGCAGACCACCTGAGCCGTGCTCTACACTTAGCACAACGCTCAGAGAAATTACATTTGGTAAACAAACATTCTACCATCTGCCCTGGCTAGTGTTGTGAATAATAACGCAGGCCGTTACCAGGTCACTTTTACCCTCACAGGACACAGTCTGGACGCTTTCCGACAGATACTTAAGATAGAATAAAAACAGACTCAGAATGATTATCAAGTTATAGAGTATAGACGGTTTCATTGGATGCATGCATGTTTGCTCAGTTATGCGCCTGAACCCAAATGAACTTCCGGTTAGTATTTATTTATCAGTCTGGCTAGTGTGGCTAAACTGATCTCGAAAACAATAACCTCTTAGAAAATCAAATGTTTTGGTTTGCTACAGGCGAGGGGAGACAATGAGGATAACAACTGTGCAGAGAGCTTTGGCAGCCAGGCAAGAATTCAAAGACCTGTAGCATTGTACATTTTACACAATAACTTAGCTCAGTGTGTTAATATGACTTAGATATGATATATTAATTAAGGTAATTAACTAACCATTCCCTGGTTATCGGAAATAAACTACTGTATAATGACTCTTGTTATTGATTCTATGTGAAAGTCTTCTGGAAGTTGCGTTTAGCCGTTTGTTTATGTTGTTACTGCTAAAACTGTTTATATTGCTCAGCTCACTAAAATGCTGTTTACTGTTGGAAAACTGTTTTCGTAAACATACCACCAAAACAGAGGGAATCCCTCCTCCATTAAATATCCAATGCAATCTAATGCCAATTTGTACGTATTTTTTTTAAGGTGGCTAATTTGTAATAATTTGTATTACCACATTCTTACCTTTTTTTACGATTTGCTTTTGTCCGTGTGACGTTGGGGTTAGGGGAGGGGTTTTATTATTATTTTTATAATAATTGTATGCCTTTCTATGATTTACTTCGTACGAATTTATACGAAGTAGCCAAACCTGAATGTTATGTACAAATTCCCGTAAGATCAGAAATATCCAACCCGATCTCACAAAAAACTTAGCTATTGTATTTCGTACAAATTCATGCGATTCGGGAGTCTAAAAATCTAAAAAAATTATTATAAAAAGATTAAAAATGAAGCCCAGTCCCTAAACCGGTGGCGGAGCCAGAGGGCTAATTGGCTGAAAACATTTTTCGAACATTTCTCAAATCTCCCAGCGGACGTGAATGCGCAGCACGCACAATCACTACACTTTCATTTAGGCTTGTTCGACTTCATGCGGCGCCGCAAGAACCGACAGCCGGTGACGTCAAAGTTCCACGAGAGCGACTTAAAAGCAAACTCCTCCGTATGATTTCGCGACTCGCTCTCACGGTACTTTGACGTAATCCAGCTGACGATTCTTGCGGCGCCGCATGAAGTCGAACAAGCCTATTGGTTAAGCTGGCACGCAGCTTCTTCGTGCTCCAAAACATTACGCGGCAGCACACACAGGATTGATGAAGAGCGTTTTGCTGGTATGTACGGCTTTTATTGGTATTAAATTAAGCAAAGTACTGTTTTAACGGGAAGTAAGGGAGACGTTGCACTGTAGTGCTTAGCATTAATACTTCAATGAGCATTACTAGTCCTGTGAAACTGACTAATACTGTCACGCCTGGGTGAAGATGCTTAAAACAATAAAAAACATGTTGTTAGCAAATGTTCAGCAACAATCACAGACATTAGGTAGGCTTATTCATATTGGCACGTGTAATGCAGCATACTGAACTTAATAAAACCACCGTGGAGATTTGTTTTTCACGTCAGTTTGGGTGAGTTGGGGCTGAGGGTTGGATTATAATTTCACAAAGTCATCTGAAGCCATTCCATAGCTTAATGTGAGGGACAGAAGTCTATTTACATCATTACATTAAAGTTTATGGAAACTCGTTCCCTCCTCCCTTAACATAACATGTGTAGACGTCCTTGTGCAATTTTCTTAGTGTTGTCAAATAGGCTAGACCTCAAAATACTCAGATTTTGTCGTAATGTATTACTGTAGTATTTGTATTATTAGTAACGGTTTACTTATGGTAAATAAAAACAAGCAAATTGTTCCAAATTTTGGCTTCTTCATGAGGTGTGTAACCAAGTTTTCCTTTAGGGACAGCAGAATGAAGAGAAAAAGCAATATTACCAACTTCTTTCTAAAGAAGCAAAAGTCAGGTGCAGATCAGGGCCATACAGATCCCAGTTGTTTTATTTTTGCTGTATACTTAATACATATAGGCTATAATTGTGTACATTTTGGAAAATAAACAACTTTAATTTATTTTGTGGAAAATAATTTATTTTTAGTGTAATTTAACACTTTGTATATTGACCCCCCAAAAGAATACCTTGCCACCCCTGTTTTAAAAGTCTAGCTCCGCCACTGCCCTAAACCCAACATCAATGGGGCGAAAGTAGATCATACAAAAATGTATAAATCAGTACAAATTTATATAAATTAGTCACCTCATGGTTTCAAATTGTCATGAGATTGTTTTGAAATATGTTATATTTCTACATAATTTACAAAAAAAGCTGAGCATTCACAATTTCACATCAGGCCTGGTAAGACATGATCTGACTAAAGAAGGCACCTGCAGTCGGAGCCAATGGTGTAGTGGGCAGTGCTCCGAAATGTGGTGCTTTCGCACTTTCGGCGACCCGAGTTCGATTCCCGGCTCGTGGTCATTTGCCGATCCTATACCCATCTCTCCTCCCTGTACTTTCCTGTCCTGTCCTTAATCACTGTCAAATAAAGGCAAAAATGCCCCAAAATAAATAAATAATAATAAGGCGGCGCCTACATGTCAAACCAGACAAAATCCTTCATTCATAACTTTTTAACAACCCCAGGTGAAAAAATTTTGTGCACTAATTTTGTACTTAATATACTAAAATATATATTATTTAATATACTACTTAATATACTACAAATTCTTCTTTAGTACGTCTTGAGATAATCTTAAGAACATCTAAGTGTACTTCACTGTGAGACACCATAAATATGAACTAAAATGTGCTAAAAATGTATTTAGGTACCACTTGTAGTAAACTTGAACCCATCTTTGTATGAAAGTTGAGTTCAAGTTTAATACAAGTGTTAACTAAATAAATTTTTAATACAGAGATAGTGTGTTAAAAGTGCATTTAAGTTCATATTTATGGTGTCTCAAAATAGCACAAATAAATAAACTTAGATAATCTTAAGAACATCTTAAGAAGTACTAAAGATGAATTTTTAGTAGATTAAGTACAAAATTAGTGTGCACTTTAAGTACACTATGGAAGTGTACTACTTTTTCACCTGGTTGGGACTACTGAAGAGACTGACATTTCAACTGTTGGGGCCCTAAACCTTTAAAAATGATGTTTTGCATAAATGTTATTAGTGTTGTTTGCGTAAACAGTACGTTCAATCCCACAGGGAACCACACATAATTGTGGAAACATGCAAGGCTGTGGCATGAGTAAGCCACGTTCTTCTAATTCATAAACAACAGACCGAACGCAAGAAAAACATCCAATGAAGATACTGCTTTGAAAACGTACCCTTGCCTAGACAGAAACGTTTTTACAACGTAGGCTGAATAATTCAAAGCAGCAAACAAATGTTCCAAAATAAGGTTACTAGGGGCTGTGTAGTGTGATTTACTCAAAACACAGCTTCTGGCGACGTGCAACAGATAACTTCCATTATGAAACAATTCAGCGTGAGAACAAACCAAACATCTTTCTCAGTTACAGATGTACTTTGAACTGTTCTTTTTTCTTTTGGTAATGCTAACTCAGTGCTTTTGAAGCTCGTAATTATATATTTCATTTCTGCTGCAAAAACAAGCCCTTTCTTGTGCAAAGAATGGAGGAAAAGTCTGGAGCGGGATGACTTCAGTCAATGTTGTATTGGGATCATCTCCCAGACTGTCACTACAGGAGTCATGAAAATAACAAACCAATCATTCTCTCCACCTCTCTGGCATATTAGTCAATGAGAAGTCACCATCTCCTTACACCGAGTTTATGTAAGCACCTCAATCATTACTCTCAGCTCTACAACAGAGGAAGGAGACCTGCAGCAGCCCATACAAACAGGGCGGCTGTAGGCATTTAACAGGAAGGAAGGAAAAGAACAAGACTTGAGCACCACATTTCATCTTTAACCATCAAAAACTAGAAGTGTGTGTGAGAAAACAGCTAATTTACCAAAACAAACAAGCTATGAATTTAAATATGGCGACACGTTGATAACTTCAAATCTTATTGGTTCTTGTTTGTCTCATCAGTGACTAGCTGTCATTCCCTACCCAGTCTCACAAAGGTTGTGTGATATAGTCATGTAATTTTTTTATTCTTTTTTTTCGTGATATCACAAATTTTCGCGGTTTTTCGTGATCGTATAGACGGTTTCATCGGACGCACGTCTGGATCCGAACTTTACTTATGGTTTCGTTTTTTTTAATGGTCTGACAAGTTGCTAAACTGATCTCTTGAACAAATGCCTCGTCGAAAGTGACAAATGTTTTGGTTTCCTAGGTAATCTATGTGTTTTTTCTTTTGCTTGTTATATAAATAAACTATGTTTAAAGAACTTTGTTGTAATTAATTCTTAGCGGAGTTTACCGGAAGTTACGTGCGGACCACAACAGCCGCTTGTTTATGTTGTTACTGCTGAAACAGTCTATAACGAATTCCTGTTTTTGTGTGATTATCACGTATTGGTCACTCAACTGCTTTTTCCTATTTTCAAATGTCGCTTCAGTTTAGGGTTAGATTTGGTGCTTGCATTAGAATGTCACTTTATGTATTGGTTTAAACAATTTTTTCTGATTTATTTTATATGTCGCCTGGCGTTAGGTTAGTTGGGTTTGGGTAGGGATGTCATTTTATGTAAATCTAACCCTAAACCAAAGAGACAATGGCAAGAAAATAGGACAAAACAGTTGAGCCACCAACACGTGACAATCCCACGAAAACAGGAATTTGATATACGATCACGAAAAAAACGTGAAAACTCGTGATAATATCACGAAAAAAGACTATAACGAAATTTCGTGAGACTGGGCTGGTCATTCCATATCTTGTTCATGAGAAACGTGATAACCAATGAGATTTGAAGCATGTGCCAAATGCATAAACGTTAATATAAAACTTTGTGTTCAACTGAAGAAAGTAAGTCATACACAATTGAGACTGCATAAGGGTAAGTAAAATATATAAACATTTTGGGGGAGCTGGATGCTTAAATATTATTCTAACCAATTCTATCAATCTTTTTAAGCATCCATGTGCTGGCTAAACTATGAAAGTGTTAATAAGCAAGACCTAAAGTTCCCATTGTTTTTAGACAAGTTCAGACGAGTCAGACCGTCAAGTTTTTGGTGGTTTTATGAATACTCCTCTTAGTTTAGTTTCAGGAACACGACTATCACACGTTTGAAAGACTAAAATATCAAGTTTTTCCTTATGGTAAATGCTAATTTAATGCCTTTGTAGCTCATACTTTATTTTATGCTGCAAAACAAGCCTTTTCTTGCTCGGATAACAGTGGGGAATGCTTCACTTCAGTTCGTGTTGCTTTGGGATCATCTCCCAGACTCTCACTACAAGAGTCATAAAAAATAATTTAATAATGATAATGGTACCAGGACTGCATTTAAGCTGATATAATCCTTGTATAAAAAACAATAACCTTGTCATAAAAAATTAAGTTACACTAAAAACTGAAATGCTTGGAGAGTTGACATTTGACAATTTCTCCAAAAATATTTAAAATAAGCAAAGACGTATCTTCAAGATAGGGATCATTGCATTAAAATAAAAATAGTAAATACTTTTTAAAAAACTGTGTTTTATCATAATTGTATAAAAAAAACCTACACGACCCATATTCCAGTGATGGTGAGAGCTGGGAGACTGACGGGTAAGATCATCCACAAAGACATCTCCAACACTTGATCGTCACAAGCACTCCTGAAAACCTCCACCTCCAGCCGGTGTCCCTCCGCTCATCAATCTGCATTTATACTCATTTTATACATCATACACGTGCGGACACACACGGACAACATTTTACAACGAGAAGAAAACTGACGCTTTTCATGCATTGCACGTGCATGCTAAATTTTGACGGTTTTAGTAACGAGGCAAAATGGCCGAATATTATTCAAAGCTAACTTACGTGTATTTAATTTTCGGAAACCCGTGGACACTTTATGTCACCTTCCCCCCTTGATGGTCCGGTCCTCTTCACCTTTGTTAGATCCACAGAGAGAGCGCGGAGTGATCAAAGACAAATTACATAAATCGCTACTGATTCACCGTAACTCCAAACGTCCAACAAACCGCTAGCGCGTGTTTCTCTCGATGTTTTCCCGTCAGGTTTGATAATTGAAGAAGAAAGCAGGTCTCGGTTTGTGATCTCGTGTCCCGCTCGTGTGGAGTGAATGCAAACTACTTAAAACAGTCCAGCTGTTCCTCAGCTCCGCCTCCATACACACATCACACATCACTAGAGTACAGTATCCTAGCTGTATGTCATTATACTGTACATCACGCACTGTACGTTACGTAGGAAGCGTGAGCTTAATAAGAGATATAATATCAACTGAGATTGCCTATAAAACTTAATTGAGATACGGTATATCGTGACGTGCTTGCTTGAAATAATGAGGTAATTGTACTTATGTATTAACATAACATAGATATTTTTACAGCATTTATTAAATCTTAGTTCATGTTAATTTCAACATTTACTAAATACATCTGTTAACATTCGTTAATGTACAATAAATATGAACAATTGGCATTATAATATAACAAAGATGAATAAAGGCTAAAAATACTATAGCTATTGCACATTGTGAGTTTACATAAGATGATGCACAAAACCTTATTCTTAACCTTATATCAGTACATGCTTTTATGCAACATTATGAACAATTGCATGTCCTATATATGGGTCAGTGACAAAACAAGCTTAATTATTATTTTTTTAATAGATGTAATGCATATTTCTGAGTCAGGGAAAATGTATTTTTAAAAGGCACACAAAAATATGCATGTCATGTCACTGACCCAAGTACAGTGGTGTCTAAACATCTAAGACCACATTGAAAATCCTCTGACTTTTATTTATTAATGTGTTTATTTTTAAACATAAAAAACAATAGAAATTTCACTAAGAAAAGCATTTATGACTTAAAATTATGTTCTATTTTAAGGCAACTAATCAATTGTGTCACTGACCATGTTAACTCTTCATACAAGAGGTCAGATTTGCTTCCACTGAATCACCAGATGGTCTTTGGAGCATTCTCAAACTATGCTGAGATAACACGGATCATTGAGTCCATACTGTCATTAAAACAAAAAGGGACACAATGAATGCAAAAAACTATTGAAATTCATTTGCATTTTCAGTTTAACTTTATACCCAAATTGTTACAAATAAAATAACTAAAATGGTGTGTTAAATGAAAGCAAGATAGATATTTTTTCTTGAATAGTGGGCTCAATTTTTTGGAAATCAGTGTATCCATATTACAACCAAAGTGTAAAAAAGACACTTTTGTTCATGTGCCACTCTTTATTAAGAACAATATGTTTTTAACAGATCTGTTAAGGTTTTGTACATTCTGGGACAATTAGATGTGATACTGCTCTAGCTGATAAGTGATTCATCTTGTTTCATAAGCACTTCTTATCAGACAAGCATGAAGCTCTTCACCATTATCTTGACAGAGTTGGTCAGAATAGACTTAAACTTATTTAATGTATAAGCCTAACTTATTAACTGCAACACGTTCGTAGATCTGGGTTTTTACACCTTGCACTGTGACAACAATGAAAATACTGTTAGTATTAAAATCCATCATAGTCAAAATCACATCAAATGAGCTTCAACAAATCTATAGAAAACTTTTAGTCTGTAAATATTTCCTCACAATCAATCTAAAGAAAAGACCCTTAAACAGTTGTGCTATTGCTGAGTCTGTATCGTAGTTCATTATTGAGTATAAGCAGGTCTAATCAATATGTTTGTTTCTTTCTTCATCAATGTCTTTGTTCTTTTGATGTTCTGACTTAACCAGATGATAATACTGTGCTAAAAATGATGAAAAAATACTCCTGGATAAGAACATGAAGGAAGAAGAATGAGTTATGTGTCAAACAAAACAGACTGAATGTAGATTGAATATTCTGAATATCAGTATTTTTATTAAGCCTCTTAATTATGTAGCTATATGCTGATGTAGTGTCAATGTCAATGATTTAATTAATTGAAAATGAAAGTAGTCATGTTAAAAAAAACATGGTAAAAAATTATTTAACATAAAACATTAATCTGCCTCAGTTTGTCTGAATAGTAATGAGTTATCACACAGTATTCCTAAAAAAACACATAAATATTTAACATTCAAAAGGTTTTAAATTGCTCCATCTTGTGGTGAGATTTAGCATGTGCTTTCCACATTTTTCCAGGTACTAAAAGCAAGTAACAATACAAACACAACAAATTAAAGACTTTAAATAAAATATAACACAAGTTATGTTATTAATATTAATTAAAAATGTAAAAATAATTAAGCGTAATTAACTGTGAACATAAAATTGTGTCCTAATGTTGTATTCTGTAAGGCTATTAAACAAAAATTTGCAACACTGTACAGGTAAATCTACTGTAATAGGTAACTTCACATTTTTACTTCTCATTAGATGTAATGATCTTTATATAAATAGACTTAAATTCTTATACTCCTTCATGTCACATATATTTAACTGCAAATAAGAGCCTATACAGATTCACAGCAGGTGGAACTGAGTATCACATATCTTGATTCAGATTATGCATGTACTGCATGCTGACTTCTGACTTAATTCACTCTATATAGCAGTGGTTCTCAAACGGGTTATGATATTGTGCCATGGGGGTTCCACTTCTGTGTCATTTTATCAAATACATTCATTTATCAGAAATTCTGTGTAATTAAACCTCAGAACAATAATCATTTGATATGTTTTGTTAAATTTAAATTATACGTTTGAGATTATTTTATGTCATAAATTTAATTATTAATGAATGCACCCTACACAAGGGGGTTTGAGAGCCACTGCTCTGTGAAGGCTACTTTTGATATCCTGACTCTACAACACTTGTCATTAACTCTATCTTTACAGTCGCACAGTGGTTCCATATCCCCAGACTCCAAACCCAGGGTAGATGGGCTCAGTGAATTTAGTATGAACCGTGTGAAGAAGTTTCATATTGTCTGACACATTATAAAATGCCAGCGTTCCAGCCCCGTAATCTAAATACACCCCTATCCTGGAGGATCTGGGGACAGAATCAGACAAAGTAGTGCTTTTGCTGTTGTGCAGAAAGGAGAACTTTGATTCAGAGCAGTACAAACTCCAAGACTTGTCATTCCACCCAAAGCTACTAACATTGTCATTTCCTTTCCTCTGAATGCCCTTGTAAGTCGCAGCAATATCTATTTCGGTGCCGCTCCAGCCCACCTCCCAGTAGTAGCGACCACCAGCCAGACCTTCTCTACACAGCACTTGCTGCCAGTAGTCGAAGCGATCAGGGTGCTCAGGATACAACATTGGTTGATTATTCATCTTGACCACTGTGTTTTTCTCTGACAGAGACAGGTTTGGATGGGCTGTTGAGGCATCCAATGACAGCTGGCAGGAATCTGGATGGAAATATTGCAACAATGCTGATTATTATGACTAATTAAGACATCTTTGGATACACAGTTATTGTTAAAAGATGACTGCAAAAAATTGATTAGTTTGAAGTAAAAAAGCAAAAAAGTGCATTCATCTTGATTCACAAGGTAATCGATGTGATTTTGTAAGAAAAATATCCATATTTCAAACTTTATAAACTGTAATAACTAGCTTCTGGTATCAACTCCATCTGGGACTCAGAAGATTCACAAGAAAGTTGCGCAGTGAATCGCGCGAGTCGTTACCGGAAGCTAGTTATTAGTTTATAAAGTGGATATTTTTCTTACAAAATCACATCAATTGCCTGCAGAAGACCTTTATTAACCCATTGGAGCTGTGTGTATCACCTCTATGAAGAATCAATGCACTTTTTTTGTGTTTAAGTTTGAAAAATCAAGCACATTTACTAAAATAACTCCAAATGTGTTTGTCTGAAAGATGATGGTCATATGTATCTCGGATTGCTTGAGGGTGAGTAAATGATGGGGTGGTTTTGAAATTTGGCTGTAGTTTTGCTTTAAACTGCTGTCCATAACTTTTGTCTCTTTATCGCCATCTATGTTTGAAACATAAAATTGCAGATTAAATACATTTCTACAGAGCCCAGCAGATCACCCCATAAAAACAAGACCCGCAAATCCGTGATCACGGTTTTGTAATTCGTCCTCTCAGTTCATAAATCGTACTCACAGATTATTAAACCGTACAAAATTTATGTTGTACATAATATTTACGTAATATTTTAATCGGATGCTACTGTCATTCGTGCAATTAAACATAGCATACAATTTTATACTTATTTTTTATTTGGTTAATATGTTAATATTAAATAACTATGTAAAATTGCATTCAGCCAATGACCAAATGAAATAATTTTTTATACTTTTTTGTATGGTATTGGTTTTTACCTTCTTCTCTCGAAAATTTGTGGGTACGGATTGCAAAAACTGAGGGTATGTAAGGGTTGCTTTAATGAAAGCGAGTGAGAAGGTGAATCCATTTGCAAAAGGTGTTTATTAGAAAAAATCCCAAAAGGGCCAGCAAACATATCCAGTAAGGGAAGATCCAAAAACGTAATCCAAAACAGACACAATGTCAGGGGCAGGCAGAGTTCAATCACAATCCAAAAAAACAGGCACAGGTCAGAAACAGGAACAGATACAGGTAACAGATAACCAAAACAGGCTAACAGGTTGCAACAGGCTAAACATTAATCAACCGGGAACAGGTGAACAGGAAGTGACTTAAATACAAAAACAAACAGGAAATGTGAAGCGTGACATGGCATGATGAATTTCAAAATAAAAGTCCGAACAGAGCAGAGTATCAAAATACAAGTACTAATAACAAAAATACACAGAGTACAGAAAAACACAGAACAAAACCTTACAGGGTACGGATTACAAATCTAAAAGCAGCGGATTATTAACTTGTGCGTACGATTTATTAATCTATGTGAGTACAGTTTTTAATAAATGACAAAACCATGATCACAGATTTGCAGGTCTTGTTTCTTTTCTCCAAGGGGTGACCTGCCGGGCTCCATATATTTCTTTATGTTTGTTGTAAAAAAAATCCCACGAAATTCAACCCGACAATTTATCAATCATTATTATTGGAGGTAAGGTAAGGATTTAACACTGTAGTCTTGGCCTACCCTACTGAAAAATCCAGCCAAAACCAGCACAAGCTGGTAGCTGGCCCCAGCTGGCTTTAGCTGGCCTAAGGTGGTTTATGCTGGTCCTCCCAGCCTGACAAAGCTGGTCATGCTGGTGGGCCAGCTGGTATTCCAGCATGACCAGCTAAGTCCAGCTAGACCAGCTTAAAATTTGACCAAAACACACCTAGACCAGCTTGCTACACTAGCAAAACCAGCTTCCTACACCAGCAAAACCAGCTAAAACCAAGCTGGGGTCCAGCTAAAACCAGCTCACCAGCTTATGCTGGTCTTAGCTGGATTTTTCAGTAGGGTACTTGCTCAATCAATTATTTTTGTTTATTTTTAACAGATGACAGCTTTAAAATGTGTAAAGTGTGTGTGTGTTTTGCATTTCATGATGTTTTGTTTGTGGGTGAAGTAACTTACATTCTAAGAACTCCTCTCTTTTTAATGGTTCCGCAATCTGTAGAATTTGAACCGCCTTAACTGTGAATAAAAACCAAATACATTCATACAAGCTTTATTATATTAAACTGGGTACTAGAACCTGTCTCTAATGGTGCATTTCCACTGCATTGTACACTTGGCATAGCATGGCTCAGCTCGCAATATTATGGGCGATTTTCCATTTGGAGGTGATCATCCCTATGCAATATTCCCTTTAAAGATCAGAACTGTGAGTGTAAACCCTAGTGTGAGTTAGTTGCTCAATTGTGTCATACTGTGGCCGATTCAAAATACTTATGCAAAAAAAGTAATGTAAAACAAATGCATTTTTTTTAAAAATCTGGAGCTACTTCAAGGGTGCAAAAACATAATTTGGAATTGTACCTTTGGCACAGTTCGCTTTTTCACCTCGGTTTAGTAGGCTACCACTTCAAAGTGGGTGGGGTTAAACCCATACTGCAAAAAATATATTTTTAAATATATAAAAATATACAAAACTGGCCAAAAAATATATTTGCTGAAATATGTATTTAAAAAAATACTTTTTCACCAATATATTTTCGGCCATGTTTTGAAATACATTTTGAAACATTGATATATGAAGGTTAAAACTAAATATATTTCCAAATTCAAAAATATATTTAATTGAGCATTGCTTTCTACAAAAATATATTTTGCATATTTTTAAAATATATTTCTCGTGAGAGAAATGTATTTTTTGCTGTATTGGAAGACATCATTATGTCATGACATCGTTATGTCATGACATCATCGCAAACGTGACACAAACAAACACACCAGGCATGAGCATTCCGGCATATCAATGGAATGGAATTCTTGATTCTCTGTATGTTGATGTTTTTTACTGCTAAAAATACAAGAGAGATTGGGAACTCATACAACAAAGCGCAAACGACAGTGCACAAGATTAAGCTTATATTACATTTTGCAATGAGGCCGGTAGTGATGATTCTCTCTGACCAATAAGTGATCTGCAGTGTTACATGTCACGTTTTAGTATAAGAATGTCTGGCTTGGAACCTCACTTGAGATGGTAATAAAAAAGTTCCAGGTACACTCTTTAAAAAAAGGTACAAAAGATGGTACCTTTTAAAAAGTAGTGCTGGGCAAAGATTAATCGCGATTAATCGCATACAAAATAAAAGTGATTTTTGGCATAATATATGAGTATGTGCTGTGTGTAATTATTATGTATAAATAAATACACACACATTCATGTATGTATTTAAGAAACATTTCCATGTTTATATATATTTATTTATATTTTTATATATTCTATATTAAAAATAAATTTTAAAAAATTATATATAAGTAAAACAATAATTAGACAGTACACGCACATATATTATGCAAAAAATCACTTTTATTTTGTATGCGATTAATCGCGATTAATCTTTGCACAGCACTATTAAAAACGTCTTAATATGTACCATTCTTGTACAGATATGAGGTACCAGTATGTACCTTTAATATACAAAAGTGTACTTTTTGAAAAGGTATCGCCCAGTGACAACTTTTATTCCTTTTTGTACCTTTTTCTGAGAGTGTACTAGGTACTGTACACACTGGAAAACGCTCCCCAAAACTGAGCTGTACCGAGCCCTAACCATGCAGTGAAAAGCACCATAACCAACTAACTAGCCAAAAGATAACCAAAAAATAACAACTGACTAACTGACCTGATTTATTGTATTAATAGTTTGAAATGTAAAGGTTTGGATACCTGCAGAGTAGATTTTGTTCAGTTCATCTTTGCTTATGTCTTCTACTTGTACTTTAAGTGCAGCGATGGCCTTCTTTGCATCCTCAAAACTGTGGTGTGGGGCTAAAGTCACCTTAGACAAGTCCTCATATCCAGACGGGGCAGAGAGAGCTTGCCAGCTCTAGAGAAAAATGAACAGACATTAGTGTAGGTAACTCTTGCAAAAACATAAAAGCTATTTAACACTACTGAATCACAGACTGAGCTGAACCTGTAAAAAATGGATGTGATCATCCGAGTGAGACAGCTGCTCCAGGTCATTATGTTTCTTTCTCAGTAGTGTGATCTCCTCCTCAAGTCTGTCCATGTGTCTCTCTGCATGAGACTCAAGAAGTGTTTCCCGGGCTTGAATCGTCTCCTTCACGTCTATATATCGCCTCTCCAGAGTTCGCAGCAGCTCAGCGAAAATCCTCTCGTTTTCATCCAGCACACTCTGAGATGAATGCTATTGGAAGAAATACACTTACTCACACTAAAATAATGATAAAAGACATGTGACCCAGTCTGTGAAGATTCAGCTAAGCCATTTTTGCTGTTTACTGTTTTCTACCCTAAAGGACAAGTTCGGTATTTTACACTTAAAGCCCTGTTTTCAGATTGTACATGATGAAAAAGTTTTGACTGATATTTGGACATATGATGCTGGCCCGAGAATTTTTCAGTTTCTGTTGTACCACCTCCCACCTCCACAATGGGTGCATAGGTGCACCGGAACAATCCCTCCCAAAATGCATTAAACCTTCGCCCACAAAGACGTAAAACTCATCGAGCGGTCAGGGGTGTTTACTGATATGCTCACACAAAAATCGCTGCAAAAGATGCTTTCCAACAGGTGTTTTAGCGTTCGTTGTAAACTTGTGGACCTGTTTTTCCAAACGCCTCACACTCGTACATTCTTCCGTTGAGAGCTTGAATAATAGACACTCCAGCCCAGTTGGTGGCGATAATCCGCCTTTGCCAATTGCAGGAATACAAACATTGTTCCCGGCGCGGAGTAATACCGTACCTCACAGCACATCTAATACAAGTCAATGGAGATGGACAAAAACTATGATAAAACCTGTTGGAAAGCATCTTTTGCAGTGATCTCCGTGCGAGCACACCAGTGAACACCCCCGACCACTCGGCGAGCCCCACGTCCCTGCAAACGAAAGTTCAATGCATTAAAGGAAGGATCGTTCCAGTGCACCTATGCAGCCATTGCAGAGGGAGGTGATAGAACAAACACCCGAAAATTCTCGGGACAGCATCACACGTCCAAATCCCAGTCAAAACCGTTCTATTTCATCACAAACAATCCGAAAAACAGGGCTTCACGTGCAAAACACCGAACTTGTCCTTAAATGTAAAAAACATTGTGTGAAAATTTATCCTTGATCTTTAATGTTGACTGAGTAAGACCATGACAAAATTTGAAATCAATGTGAAATCAATGACTTTGATGCTCCTAATATCATTATTAGATTATGAGACTTTAGCCTGGATTTCACAGACAGGGTCATATATATAAAACACAAACACACATTACACTTTACACTAATGCACACACATATATTAGATGGGAACTCAGGATTGTGCCAGGCAATGTTTTTCAAACCCCTTACTTTTAAGGATGCCACTGCCTGTCGAAGTTCTTGCCATTTCTTCACTTTTTCCTCAATTTTTTGCTGTGAAGACATCAGTTTAGCCCCAACGTCTTTCTGTTAAAAAGACAGTACAGTTGATGTGACACGTTAATTTCCCTATTTGAAAGCTCAGAAAAAAAGGTTGGTAACTGTTAGTAGAGCATTGCATTAGCAGTGCAAAGGTCATGAGTTTGATCCCAAGGTATCTTAAATGCACTGTAAGTCTGCCAAATGCATAAATGTTCTTCATGAGATAAGTCATTGTAAACACACGCAGTGGCATCTCTCACCTGCTTTTCTGTCCTTTCGGCTGCAGCTGAAACAATATCATGTTTTTTGTGCTCCTCCATGATACACAAAACGCAAACACAAGCTTGGTCGGAACGGCAGAAAACCTCTAAGAGTTTATCATGTTCAGCACAGATCTTCTCGCGAAGATGGCCCGTTGCCGCTACCAGCTTGTGTTTCATGAGAGCCGGATACTCGTAATGTGCCTGAAGATGAGTTTCACAGAATGAAGTTAAGCATGTCAAGCACGACTTCTCTGCCTTGTTCTTCTTAGCCAGACAAAAATCACATAGCACAGCGTTTCCGCTGCTGTTCTGGCTACCGGGTCTGGGACTGCTGTATCTGCCATAGGTTCCTGATCTTCTGGGTTTCTCCAAAGTGTTGTATCGGCTTTGGCCTCCAGTGCTGCTCCGAGACATGCTGATACTCTTTTGCTGGAAAACTCAAACACAGACTCTTTGTGCAAACTCTAGTTTCAATGAAACTTGTGACACATTCATTATAGAAGAATGAGAACCATTTGTGACAAACCAGTTTACCAGGTTAGGAGTGACACCTCCTACATTTTAGAGGTGTGACAGCTGATGACAAAACAAAGACGACAAAAATGCATTTTGGTACAGAAATATTAAGGAAAAACTTTTTGTTTATGGTAAACTAAGAAGCAAGAAATAAATACCGTATTACTAACATTGAATGAGGGCAAAGAAAGGAATCAGAAAGGAATTTGTATCATACATCGTTTATTAATATGATAAGATTAAATTTGCATAACACATAACATTGTATAAGTTTCTGCATTATAACACCCAAATATTTGATTAAAAATATATATTTAGTTATTATTTTGTGGCAATAATCGCTTTCCGGAGTCGAATCCAGAATCTCATTTTACTCAGCTGGTCTCTACTCCACTTCAGGTATGTGTTCTTCTTCAGATGTTTATGAAGACCAAACACTTTCTTAGTCTTCCTCTCCTCCACATCTTCCAGAATGATGATGATGATGTTGGCATTGCGTTCCATCACAAACCAGGACTGAGCTAATTCAAACTCAAAGCGACACCAGTCACTGTCAATAAAGTGTTGAGACACAACCACGATGACTTTACGGCTACCCATTATTCCTTCATCAATAATGTTGGAGGCGATGGGTTTTCCCGCTTCAAAGTCACGCATGTGAAGGCAAAGCTGAATAGGTGGAACGCCGTTTTCAAGATTTTCCATCAGTTCATTAATGACCCACATTTCATCATAACTTGAGAAAATCACAAATGCATCATAGGCAAATTCTTGTTGTCTGGCTGATCTGTAACCTTTTAGTAGTACACAGGAATATTTCAGATAAAACTGAAACCTATAAAGCAGGACTGATAAAACAGAAAGGACAATGAGAAAACACATCACTAAACCAATTGTGAGCCATGCCTTAAATCCACAGTTCTTAATGTTGAAGTCAATTGCTCTAACATCAAAGCTCGAAGAGGATTTGCAGAAAATCTTATCTGATTGCTTAAGAATTTCCCTGTTTTCCATGATCCACAAAAGGAAAACCATCTGCGAACAGGAGCAGTCGATGGGGTTAGAGGACAAATCAAATACTGAAAGGTTTGTGGGCAACGTCTGGAGAACATCAAGTGAGATACTAGTAATGCTGTTTTTATCCGCATAAACCGACGTGAGTTGTTTCAAGTCTTGCTGAACAAGAAAATCCAAAGCCATCAACTTGTTTTGACCTAAATATAAATGACGTAATCTTGGCATGCCTTTCAAAGATGTCCTAGAAATGTTTTCAATGCCACAATGCGAGATGTCGAGAACTTCCAAACTGACTAGATTTTGTAACATACTGATTAACGTGTCATCTTTGAAACTGTTTCCATTCATTTTCAGCACGGTAAGATTCCTCAGGTCTTGAAAGTTCATGTAGTTTGTGAAAGTAATACTTGTGTAGGAAACATCCAGATACCGTAAATTTCTGAGACCGCATAAAACGTCCGACTGGTAAACTATGGTGAGTCTTGTGTGGTGGAAGTCCAGCACTTCAAGCAAGTCAAGTCCAGAAAATGGTCTATCGGCCATTCCTATCTCTGAGTTGAGACTAAAATTCATGTATCTAATATTTGGTGACCTTTGAAAAAATTGGGAACAGCAGTCTTTTAAATTCATCAGGTTGCCACTCAGATCTACATATTGTAGAAGAGGCAAATCAGTCAGCCCGTAAAATATCATTGGTTTGTCATTTTTCACCACCAGTTTTTCTAAGCTATGTATATGTGAAATAACTGGTATGGCAGATAAACCAGTCCGCCCTAAATAAAGTTCCTTAAGATGGGGAAATTTGAGATTTTCCATGCTTCTGATATATCCTTTTTTTATTGTGATTTTTGTTGCATTAACCATACAGCGGAAGACATGCATTTCAGAAACAGAGAAATCTTTCTGGACAAAATATATTTCATTGAATTGAATCGAGCAAAGACCATTAAGGTAATCTGCATCAGTAACCTTAACTTTCTTCTCCATTCGGTAGTTCCCAATGAAGAGCTTATCAACAGTGAGGCCATGAAGAGCTTTCAGACATCCCTGCCGTGCAGTCAATGAAACAAATGCAGATCGTATGTCCAGCTCTCTCAGATAAATGTCTTTGAAAGCTCCTGGTTCAATGTATAATAAAGGATTCCTACAGAGTATTAATGTCATGTTTCTGCCAATCTCTCGCAGTACAGTGGTGTGATCAGATTTTATGATGGATATATTATTAGCATGTAGATCATATACACTGAGGTCTGTAAAGCTGCTCATGAATGAAGGGAGAGTCATGGACTGAAGGTTATTTGTCCCAACTTTAAGTTCCTGTAGTTTGGTCAGATTGTTCATGTGAAACTGTAGGGAAGTGAGACCGACATCCACAAGAACCAGTTGCTGTAGATTATGTAAGATATTAAAGCATTCAAGTCCATAATATGTAACAGGGTTCCCGGTGAGAATCAAAACTGTCAAATTCTTCACATTGTAGAAAGCATCGTCTTCAATATAATGGATGTGACATCTGAAAGGCCAAAAGATGTTAAAATATTCAGTCTGATCTCACGAAAATTCATACATATTTTACGAGTTGGCTAAATCGCATGAATTCATACAAAGTTAGTTATGCAATAACGTACTATTATCATAAAAAAAATAACGAAACCTCATCACTTACCCCAACATCACAGGGGCAAAGGCAAATCATACCAAAATGTACAAATGTGGTTTTACAAATTAATATGAATTAGCCACCTTGTAAAATACATACGAGTTGCAATATGTCAAGACGTGTTAAAAGCATCATAGTATTGATTACCTTGTTAGATCCAAGACTTGTAGATTGTACAATAAAGGAAATACACACTTAGTTAAAGAGTTCAAGAAATTAAAACTGAAATCCAGAATCATCACAGTGAAGGGAAGACTGGTAGGTATATGGGTCAGATTTCTCCCAGCACATGAATAGGACAAATTCTTCATGATCTAAAAATAGACCAAAAACATTTTAAAAATCCCATTCCTGGTTTGGATTGGTTTTATGCTATTGAATTTCAAGTGTTTATGTTGTAAGACACCAATGTCTGTTCAGAGGACTTGGATTAAGTTAATGAAGCTAAAACATATATATAAAGTAAAAATTATAAAAAAAATATTTTTAAATTACTGCACTCTCAGAATTAAAAGTACAAAAGCTGTTACTGGGTGCAGGGTTGCCAAGTCCACCGTTTTCCTGTGGACTTTAACATACTTTAACATTGTCGGGTTGAAGCGACCACAGATATTTAGCCCCGGAAATGCAGTTTTTAGCTTATGAACTTGGCCAAAAACACAAATTTTACCCTGTAACACAATTTTTACCAGAGGACCCCCACTCGAAACATGATTTGGCTAGTTTTGAGTAGCAATTGGACAGGTTTTGCTGTGAAAACCTGGAAACCAACCTAGGGCAGTAACCCTTTCAAAAGTACACCTTTGTACCTAAAGAGTGCATAGTAGTAACTCAGAGTTACAAGTTACATATTGGTACCTAAATAATAACAGATTTGTACCTAAATGATATACAGGACCTTTTTAAAGGGTCACTGTAAGAAAAAAATGTATTGGTTCAACTTAAAAAAGTAAGTTACCTAGTTGCCTTAAATCTTTGAGTTCATTTCACTTAAAAATATTAGTTGACTTAAAAAACAAAGTTGTTTCAACAAATTTTTTTTTTATTGAATGAACTCAAACTTTTAAGGCAACTAGGTAACTTACTCCTTTAAGTGAAACCAACCATTTTACAGTTACAGCTAGTTTACCTTATTTTATATATATATATATATATATATATATTCAATCTATATTATTTTTCTTACCGTGGAGCATTCCTGACCTTGTCCCGCATGCCAAAGTATAAAGACTGTTTCAATGAAAATCATCCATTTCCCACGTATGATCATGTTTAATACAATTCAGGTGATAAACAGCAAACTGTGTTTTTTTCTGTTTCTATAAAAATATTTAAAGATTACAATTTTCTTCATCAAAAATCAATGGTTGCACCGATTTGCTCTATTTCAGATTTAATATAGCAAATATACGAATGTGCACATTCATCTCTCACTTCTTCTTTAGTATCTCCTCAAAAAGGGAAGTTATAATTTTTTAAGTATTTTCCCAAGATGTGCAGACAGCTTTTTGTTTTCATTATCTAAAAGGAACAATAGCATGATACAGACTTCCCATTAAAGCTGGTCACTGACAACCCATCCTCACCCCATGTCGTCAATATTTGACGACACTTGACCATTCGTCAATATGTGACGGGGAGGGTATACCTTTCGCGTCATTTTTTGACGAACTGGGGACTTCAATACTATTACGTCCGTTGCATTCTCTTTCCTATTTTCTTACCATTTTCGCGTCGGTTTAGGGTTAGATTTACATAATGACATCCCTACCCAAACCTAACTCTAACCCCAACGCCAGGTGACAACTGTCGTACCTAACTCTAACCCCAACGCCAGGTGACAACTGTTTAATTTCGCGTACACTGTTTAATTTTGCATAATCTAACCCTAAACCGACGCGAAAATGGTAAGAAAATAGGAAAGAGAATGCAACGGACGTAATAGTATTGAAGTCCCCAGTTCGTCAAAAAATGACGCGAAAGGTATACCCTCCCCGTCACATATTGACGAATGGTCAAGTGTCGTCAAATATTGACGACATGGGGTGAGGATGTCACTGACACTGTGTCAGCTGACGCTATCAGAACTTCTTGATGTTTTAATTACACATACACTGCAAATTTCATTCCTTCCTACTGTATCTCAGTATTATGTGGTCATGACTGTGACTTTTACCCTGAATGAAGTACTGTTCATCCCTTTTCATTTTGGGTTCAAAACAAGACACCAGTCAGATAATCAATTCACATTTAATATATTCAGTGTAGTGTGAACATACAATATAATTATTTTGTGGCAATAATCGCTTTCCGGAGTCGAATCCAGAATCTCATTTTACTCAGCGGGTCTCTACTCCACTTCAGATATGTGTTCTTTTTCAGATGTTTATGAAGACCAAACACTTTCTTAGTCTTCCTCTCCTCCACATCTTCCAGAATGATGATGATGATGTTGGCATTGCGTTCCATTACAAACCAGGACTGAGCTATTTCAAACTCAAAGCGACACCAGTCACTGTCGATAAAGTGTTGAGACACAACCACGATGACTTTACGGCTACCCATTATTCCTTCATCGATAATGTTGGAGGCGATGGATTTTCCGGCTTCAAAGTCCCGCATGTGAAGGCAAAGCTTAATAGGTGGGACGCCGTTCTCCAGATTTTCCATCAGTTCATTCATGACCCACATTTCATCATAGCTTGAGAAAATCACAAATGCATCATAGGCAAATTCTTGTTGTCTGGCTGATCTGTAACCTCTCAGTAGTACACAGGAGTATTTCAGATAAAACTGAAACCTATAAACCAGGACTGATAAAACAGCCACTACCAACACAAAACATATCAATAAAACAATTGTGAGTTTGGTTCTGTGCACACAGCTGTCAATGTCAAAATCAGTTACTGTAAAATCTGAGCTTGGTGAAGAGGTTTTACATAACATGTTATGTGGCTGATCCAACATCTGCTGATGATTGATGATCCACAAAATAAAATCTGTGTGAGTGCAGGAGCAATCGAAGGGGTTAAAGGACAAACCAAACACTGAAAGATTTGTGGGCAACTTCTGGAGAACATCAAGTGAGATACTAGTAATGCTGTTTTGAGTTAGATAAACTGATGTTAATTTCTTCAGATTTCTGTTGGTCAGAAAATCTATAGTCATTAACTTGTTTCCACTGAGATTTAAAATCTTAAGCCTTCGAAGATCTTTGAAAGAGCTTGGATGTAATTTGTCAATGTGGCAATACGACATATCAAGATGCTCTAAATATGTGAGATTATTAAATAAATATCTTGACACATCACTGTGAAAACTATTACCAGCTATCTTAAGAACATTCAGACTGATCAGCCCAAAAAAGCAGTATATGTTAGCAAATGTGATGCTTGAGTAAGAAAAATCCAGGTAACGTAAATTCTTTAAGGCAGATAAACCTGAAAAGTAATCCACACCTCCAACCTTTGTATTGTGTAAATCCAGAATCTCAAGGGAATCAAGACCATCAAATGCTCCTGCTGTAAAATCTATTTGTGAATTTCTACTCAAATTTAAGTATTTGATTTGAGGAATCCCTGACAAAAATCCAGAGCAGCATGCTATTACAGCAATATCATTAGAGCTCAGATCCATATACTGAAGTTTAGGCAAATCTTTAAAGTCTTCTGTTCGAGTAGTTTTGCTGTTTGTTATTACTAGTTTTTCTAAAGAGTGAAGATGTGAAAGTCTGCTACCTGGCAAAGTCTCCAATAGATTAGACATCAAGTAAATCTCCTTAATGTAATGAAATTGCAGATATGGGAAATTATAAAAAATGCCTCCTTTGACCACTACTTTTGTAGCATTTAACATACACTGAAAAATATTAATTTGATCACTGGGCCTTGCTTTTAGGTAATAATATATCTCCTGAAAATGTATAGAGCACAGGCCATCTAAAAAGTCTGTGTCCAATGAATAAAACATCCGTGTACCTCTGTATTTTCCAAACATCAGTCTCTTAACATGAAGTCCATAAAGAGCTTTTAGACCAAATTTCTGTGCATTCTTTGAAACAAAAGTAGATCGTATGTCCAGCTCTCTCAGATAAATGTCTTTGAAAGCTCCTGGTTCAATGTATAATAAAGGATTCCTACAGAGTATTAAAGTCATGTTCCTGCCAATCTCTCGCAGTACAGTGGTGTGATCAGATTTTATGAAGGATATATTATTAGCATGTAGATCATACACAGTGAAGTCTGTAAAACTGCTCATATATGGAGGGAGAGTCATGGACTGAAGGTTATTTGTCCCAACTTTAAGTTCCTGTAGTTTGGTCAGATTGTTCATATGAAACTGTAGGGAAGTGAGACCGACATCCACAAGAACCAGTCGCTGTAGATTATGTAAGATATTAAAGCATTCAAGTCCATAATATGTAACAGGGTTCCCAGTGAGAATCAAAGCTGTCAAATTCTTCACATTGTCAAAAGAATCGTTTTCAATGTGTATGATGTTGCATCTGAAAGCAAATAATTTTAATTTACTTTCACTTCTATTATCATGGAGAATTAGATGACAAATGTAAGACTTACCTTGAAAGATCAAGTACTTGCAGAAAGGAGAAAAGCGGGAATACAGTCTTCTGTAAGTATCTCAAGACATTAAAACTGAAATCAAGTGTTTGAACAGAGGAGGGTATACTGGCTGGTATATAGCTGAGGTTTCTTCCCATACACGAGTAATTCAGATTCTCAGTAATCTAAGGTTGGAAAATTCCATATCACATTTTAAGACATTTTACAGAAAACAACTGGATAAGTAATAAAACTGTTAGTTCAATAGTAAACAATCTGTAATTTAAGAAAACTTACTTGTGTGCATGATTCTCCAGCACCTACAGAAATAAACATCATGATAAAAGCACTTAAAGAAAAGTAATTCATCTTGATGCTCTTATCTTTATCTGTCATAGAAATATGAGCTTGACTTGGTAGAATTTACCAAATATGAGGAACAAATGTCATTGTTTTAACAAAGAGGAACTACAGGTGAAGGTCAGTCAATGGCATTACACCCAAGTGGGTGTGGAAGGCAGCACCTCTTCAAAAAAAGACCAACACTAAACTACCCGAAACAGTACAGTAGAGTATGGAGACAGTTTTTTTCATACAAAAAACGAAAGAGACTGTTGGGAATATTCAATATAGCGGATATAGAAAAGGAAGTTCTGTCTTCCAAGTAAAAATGCCAAAGTCCCAGTAAGCATCAGCATGGCCACTCGCTCTGATGTACAGAACGCTTGAAGTGAGAACTCTCATGGGTATAGGGCACTACTGTCTCATGTGTGCTTGTTTTTAGGAATAAAAAAGACATGTGTTACTTTATTTTCAGTTAGTACCTTAGGTTAAAAGACGCCCAACAATCCAGCAATTTATTGTTAGTGAGATTATGGTAACACTTTATTTTACGGTGTCTTTGTTACACATGTTACATGTAATTATTATAGTAATAACAGTTAATTAGGCATAATTACATGCAACTAACTCTAAACCAAACCCTATTCCTAACCCCAACCCTACAGTAAGTACATGTTGTTGATGATTATTACTTGGTATTTAAATATATAATTACAATGTAACAGTGATGCCTTAAAATAAAGTGTAACCAAATTTTACGAACAAATATAAATTTTGTTATGACACTTTGTTAAATAAAGCTTAATTGTGTTAACCAAATGATTTCAACTTTGATACAGTCACTTTGAGTGACAATGATACAAAAAGAAGGAGCACATAAAATATTTTCCATTGGGTTTACATTTATTTAAAGGGGCCATTGCACAAGACTTTTTAAGATTTCAAATAAATCTTTGGTGTCCCCAGAGCACATGTGAAGTTTTAGCTCAAAATACCATGTAGATAATTTATTATAGCATGTTAAAATTGCCACTTTGTAGGTGTGTGCAAAAATATGCCGTTTTGGGTGTGCCCTTTTAAATGCAAATGAGCTGATGAAATTCAAACACTGATCACAATGATGGTTGTTTGTTGCAATTAAAATTCAATTGTGCTTTTCTCTGCACTAAATGGCAGTGCTGTGGTTGGATAGTGCAGGTTAAGGGGTGGTATTATTATAAAAAGAGCTCTTTATGACATCATAAAGAGAGCCAAATTTCAACGACCTATTTTTTATGTGCTTGTAGAGAACGGTTTACCAAAACTAACTTACTGGTTTGGGCTGCGTTTCCCGTTAACGTTGACTCTTAGCGCGCCACGAAGACTCTTAAGTTAAACCTTAACTACAGGTTTACCTTTTCTAGGCGCGTTTCCCGAACTGTACCTTAGCGGGTTTCTTAAGGTATACTTTCTTACGTACAACGTTACCAGGTGCTGTCCATGGCGATGGTGCTGAATAGGTTGATATCGATTGCTCGACAATCAATTGTTCACTTTATGTAATAGGTACTTCGCTGCGTTATGAGAGAGCGGTGTTATTTATTAAAGAAACATTTCAGAAATAGAAAAAGTTACATTTATTAGGAATATCTGGTAAAAAATATTTCAAATTTAATATAAACCTTGTATATTTTATTTTATATCAAACCCATGCAAAACTCGCAACTCTATGTCCAAAAGTATAATGCATAAACTGCTCCAATGCATCCATTATTCCTTCACTTTAAAGGATAATTTATATTAGGGGTTAATAAATGCGTTGCACAGGGGAATAAGGTGGGTCGTGCAAGTCACCTGGCTTGGCATTACACTAAAAATATAAAAAAAACAAATTGTTGTTCATTAGTTCACGCGTTTATGTGCTTGGACACTGCGCAAGCAGCGCGTTTAAAATGCGGATTACGCTTAATGGACGCGTTTCTGGAGCCGCGCCTGTCTGTTTACCTTAAATATAACATAAATATATATTATATGATATATAATTGTTGTATATGATTGTTTTAGGTTTTAGCTTTGATTAGTTTTAATGTGGAAAATTTGTTGACCTTATATACAAGCAATAATCAAGTGGAGCATTTTCTTTTGAGTGTTTATAAAGAATTTGGCATGCAGCTGCCTCAAAGTTAGAAAACATTAAAAAACTTCGATGCAAAGTCGACTTAACATCAATAATAATATTTAGGAAAATCAACTATTATGATTTCGTGATGAATGTGCTCCCGTGGTCTGCGATTTTACTTGATTTGTTTTATTGCAGCTAAAATAGATTCGCCCTGCCATAGTTTCACCAACTCCTCCCCCCAAACTCTTTTTAAATAGTTTCTTAAGCCTGTAATAGTTCGAAGCTGATGTTCCTTTGGAAAAAATATAAAAAATCTAACAACCATCAGTGTAATAATGTCTAATTATGTGAATATTTTAATCTTTAAATAAAAAAATGCCTAATTTAACACGGAGTGTACTTCAACTTTTTTTAACAGATATTTAGTTATATAGACTGCAATATACACAAGCTTTTATCACAGTCATGGCCCCTAGCGGAGTCAAGTGGGATAAGGTATAGCTAAGAGTGCTTCAGACCAACCTTCCGAACGAACGACTTACAGAAGTGATACGTAACTAAGAATGTTTCGGGAAACACGTATTAACGATAAGGTACAGCTTAAGGTACAACTTAAGAACGACGTAGAGCTAAGAAGGTTTCGGGGAACGCAGCCTTGATCTTTTTCACATTTTCTAGGTTGATAAAAGCACTGGGGACCCAATCATAGCACTTTAAATGGAGAACAACTCAAAAACACCTGCGTATATGGATCGCAAGGACACGGCATCAGGATCAGATGATCATTTTAGAAAACTTTTTCATTTGCTATTTAAAGGTAAGAAGTTGTGTACTTGCATGTAACCATAACATCAGTTTCTTGAATTATTTACTTTACAGATGAAATGCAACTTAAGGGTTGATTATAGGCCAAAAGAGTGAATAAACAACAAAATATAATAACAAAATAACATCTATTTCACCTGTTTATACTCTATTGTCTTTTACAAGAGTGCATCCAACTCTCACTTCTCTATTTTGTATATTCAAGTTATTCATTTTGAAATGCATCACCTAAATATGCACCAAGCCCTTTGTTTGAACTATCTACAACAAACAAATAATTTTGAAAGGTTTGCCTGAATACAGACTGAATACAACATAAAAATACAGCTGCAAGTGTTTGTGTAAGGGTTTTGTTGGAGAAAATGATTTTATTATCATTTATAGATGTGTTTCTTTTTAATAGATGTGTTTTTCATTTTAGGTTTCTCTAAAACTGAAACTAAGTAGATGTGTTTTATTAAACAAGTGAATGTGTTTTTATACAAGTATATCTGTTTTACTAAACAAGTAGATGTGTTTTTATTAAGGTTTTCTCTGTAATAGAAAACAAACTATGTTTTACATTCTTTCTTTTAACCACATAGATAGGAGAAGAGCACAAGCTGTACTTTGTGGTTTTGACACCTTCACCCATTAAAGTTCACGGTGACCGAAAGTTGTTTATCTGTTTCGAAGTCAGCTCTTACCTATGTCTGGGTTTTTAGAAGTGTGTGTATGTGTTAAAATCCATGACGTGTATTGTCTTGCACTTATCTTTTTTTTGGGTGTCAACCCGTCTAATAAAAAGAGCTTGCAGGCAAAGAATCGGAGAGAGACAGCTTGAGTATTTCTTGATGAGAAATCTCTCTGGTTCTTTCCCTCGCGAGTGATTTAAACCTGAATTCTTGGTCTGACGTGTCTTAATTATTGTTAAGTTAATTTGAATAAACCTAACATTTTGGTCCTTCGAGCCGGATTCCAACATACCCGGAGATCAGCAGTGGAGGAGACAAGCCTAAGCCCGACGTCGGCCAAATTCGTCTAAGAGTTCGAAGCAAAGCCCTGGGAGGTGAGAATTCCTCGCCAGGCCGGCATTTAGGTTTCCTCTGCTGATGATCCCGGATTGACGGAATTCGAAGCAAGACACAAATCAGGCGCAGTGAATTGGGTAAGTTGCTTTATTGGTATTTTAATTGGTGGTTAGAGGCCCCAATAATCGTGGGTTAGAGGCCCCGGGAACTGTTGAACAGCTGAGGGTTAGAGGCCCCAGAAGCTGGATTGGTGGTTAGAGTCCCCAATTTGTATGGGTTAGAGTCCCAGATAACAGTCGAAGAAGAAGTTGTTTTTTGATTTGCAAAACAATGGGAACGGAGAGGTATGAAGACCTCTACGGGAAAGTCAATAACTGATAATTAATTGTTTGAGCCATGGGCTTTGCCAATGTCTCAACAGGAGGGAGTATAAAGTAATAGATGAACATTTTATAATCTATGGATTTAATTACTACTAAAAAATTTTTTTGTAAAAGCATGTACCATATGCATAAAGCATAATGCACAAGGAAATGTTAGAGTACTCAGAGGTAAATTCCCGGAACCAGAATACCCTTTTCAGAATTTTTGTATGGAATACTGATTGCATTCCTGAGAAAATATATAGTAACAATGGTGCCCATTTTGTGAATGAGGTAATAAAGAGCAACAACCTAGATATCATTTTAAAGAATCATTGTGCATATCATCCACAAATTGCAGGACTGGTGAAATAAATAAATGTCACGGTAAAAGAATAGGGAAAAAATAAATAAATAAAATAAATGTATGGATGAAACTGTATTGTTTTAGTGAAGTTATATATCAGAATAACTCTAACTGTGAAATGACGTACTCCATTAGAGATAAGTTTTGGAATGTCCCTGCTAACCTCCCCTTTGCAGAAGAATGAAGAAGAATAAAACTTTAGTGATTATTTAAAAGCAATTTTTTCTAAATGAGAAGTGTTACAAGCAAACATACTGCCAGATTTTCTCCTCTCTCTGTGATACAGGAAGCAGCTGTCCAGCAAGGTGACTACATCTTAATCAAAGTAATCAAACGAAAAACTGGTACAGCTCGAAGTGGGAAGGATCTTATCAAGTTCTTATAACCACACCAACAGCAGTAAAGATTGCAGAAAGACCTTCGTGGATACATCTCAGCCACATCAAGAAACAGTTGGTTTGTTCTGTTCAGGACAGTGAAGTTGTTGTTTAGTTAATCTAGGTAAGAGAAGTGTTGGTAAGTGAGTGGACCCGGAAGACTGTTTTTGTGACCCCTGTTTATTTTTCACGGGAGCAAGGGAAGTTTAACCTAGAAGATATTGTAGGTAAAATTAGTTAGCACTGTCCTGTCTACACAGAACAGAAGAAATGGCTGATTTTCTGAAAATAATCATTGTGTGTGATTCTAGCAACCATGCTGGTGTGTGAGACCCCGCCTGGCTGGATGAAGCAAGAGAAGCAGGATGAGCCTAAGAGGAAGGAGAGAGGCAAGTGGCAGCAGATTAAAGAAGGAAAGTATCAGAACACCTACGAGATCAACATGTGGTATCGGTATGCAAAGTACACGGCTTTAAGTAGAAACCACACAAACTGTTATGTCTGTTCAAAAAAGCCCAAGTCAGGAATGAATCTGCATGTAGTTCCTGAACCCGTGATAGATGTTTCTGTCCGGTTTCCTAAATGTCTGGTATCAGCTTATTCACTGCAGTTTCTTAACATGACTTTGCAAAACCGCCTGCCACCTCCTGTGGATATTAAGAAACTGACTTTTAAGAACTTTATGAGCCTACTGTTTAATGTTAGTGATAAAATGTACGTTCCAGTCCACGTTCCTCCAAGTGCACAATTTATTTGTTATGAGAACACTGTGACTTTGGGAGAAGAGATTTATCTTGGAAAAGTGCCCAAACAGAACTGTAAGCGCATATTCATGCCTTGTACTAAAAATCAAACAGGACATTTTAGACAATCGAAGCTAACAGAGGAGTTGTATGTACAAATTATTTCAACGCACCCAATGCCATGGGAACCACCCCACAGATGAACTTTGTGTGGTTGTGTGGCTTAGACATTTATCATCATCTTTCTACTGGGTGGAAGGGCCGGTGTGCCCCGCCCTGCCAACAGATCACTCTTTCATCATCACCGCGAAGGAAGCTCAACATCGCACCAAACGAGATCTCTACAAGAAACAGGACTCCCTGTGGGGAGCGGATGTACCCAACGACCACAAGCTATGGTCCAACGGTCAGAAAGTTGGACTTGCTCTTTTTCCTTGGCTAGGAACTGGAAAACCTATGCTGAGAATGGAAACCATTGACTGTCGATTTGAGGTATTTCTTAATAGTACCACGGCAGCATTGAAAGATATCAAAGAAGAATTAACAGCCTACGTATGATGGACAAACGGGCCATTAACAACCTCACCATGCTTCGTGAAGCTGTTGAAAAAGACTATGATACAGCTGATGGTGTCTCCAAATGGTTGTTTGGAGGGTTGTCGGGTAAACACCTTTTGAAAGTGTGTGTTGTTCCTGATTTGCATGCATCTGAGCTGTGTGTTCCCTTTCAGTCGGTCACTACGACGTCACGTCGTGACCGACGAATTGGGAACCGCTTCGCGGGTGACCTATCTACTTCGAGAACTATCAAAAACGCCAATGAACTTGGCATGCAGGTATTTGCATAATGCCGGCGCCGCCCCGCCAGGTGCGTATATAAGGCGCAGGTGCATAATACCAAATCAGCTTTATTGCTTCGAAGCCGGCAGACATCTGCTCTCGAGAAGCTTTCATCTGATCTTCGTAGATCCTGTTCTGTGTGGGAATAAAATATCTCAGCTTGCTGAAGTTGGTTGGGCAAAGACACCTCAGCGGAGGCTCGCAGTGTTTTTTTCCACCCTTTCTCTCTCTCTCTCTATCTCTTTAATTTAGGACTTGAGTTCGAGTGAGTGCGTTGCCTCTCCCTGTGTGTTTCACCAGCTTGCACAAAGAGTGATTTCCCTAAAAGAGCAGCACGTTTGAGCTTTGTGTCTTTTTAAAGACAGCCACTCATTCGTGTCACGGTCGGGGTCGTCTTTTTAAAGATGGATTTCCGTCCGTGCTCCGTTTCTGGATGCTGTGTGTTCATCGCCCCCCAGGATGGCCACAAGCGTTGCCTTTCGTGTCTGGGGCTCCAGCACGCAGAGGCAGCGTTGCGTGATAGCTCATGCCCCATCTGCGAGGGCATGACTATGGCGGATTTGCGGAGACGGGTGTCGTTCCTCCGGCAACGGCTCCCGCCTTCCCAGTCTGGTGCTGCTAAGGGTGCAGCTACCAAACTTGCGAAGGATGACCTCCGTATAACGGTGCTGGGTCGGTCTGCTGGTTCGTCCAGTAGCTCCCAGCGCCCTGATCCGTTGCCAGCGGAGGTCCCGATGGAGACGAGCGGCCCGTGTTCTACGGGGTCCTCGCGCTCTGTCGAGCCTCCACCTGACGCGATGTCCACCGTAACGTCGGAGGGGGGTTGTCAGCCTCGGACGTCGATCCGGATCCGCTCCCGCCTTCGTGCCAGGTTGCGGGTTCTGCATTCAACCCTGAGATGGCAGCCATGCTCGCTCGGGCGGCGGAGGCGGTCGGCTTGGAGTGGACTAAACCTCCCCCACCTGAACCGTCCCGCCTCGATGATTGGTTCTTCGGGGGTGCCAGGGCTTCTCAGTCCTCGCCCCCGGTGCCTTTCTTCCCCGAGGTGCATGAAGAGCTGACGCGGTCGTGGAAAACCCCGTTTTCCGCCCGGAACCGGCCGTATCAGCCTTCACCTCTCACCTCTCTCGAGGGTGGGGATGCCAAGGGGTACACTGGTATCCCGTCAGTGGAGCGCCCGGTCGCGATGCAGTTGTGTCCGGCCGGTGTCGCTTCCTCCTGGCGGGACCAGCCTACTTTCCCCTCGCGGGCCTGTAAGCAGTCTTTGGCGCTGTCCGGTGCTGCTTACAAGGCTTGTGGGGAGGCAGCCTCTGCCCTGCATGCCATGGCATTGCTGCAGGTTCACCAGGCTAAGGCTCTGAGGGATCTGCACGCGGGAGGTCACGACTCGGCGGAGTTCTCTGAACTACGTGCGGCTACGGATCTGGCGCTTCGTGCGACCAAGGTCACCACACGCGCCGTCGGGCGTGCGATGTCTACCCTGGTAGTCCAGGAACGCCATCTCTGGCTGTGTCTGGCGGACATGAAGGACGCCGATAAAACCCGGCTCCTGAATGCTCCGGTTTCCCAGACCGGCCTGTTCGGCGAGACGGTCGAGGAGTTTGCGCAGCAATTCTCCGCGGCCAAGAAGCAGACTGAGGCCATCGCTCAGATCATGCCACGTCGGAAGCGTCCTGCGCCTGCCCCATCCACGTCGGCGCCTCAGCCTGCTCCTCGCCGAGGGCGTCCTGCGGCGGCCGCCTCCGTTCCTCCCCGGGGCTCTTCTAAGAAGCGAGGAACCTGTCGTCAGCAGTCCGCCCCGCCCGCTCAGCCCACTTCAAAGGGTGGTAAAAGAAGATCTAAGCGGCCCTGAGACGGGCGACCTAGAGATGGAGGGGATCGCTCTTCGGGAGATGGTGAAGGCACCACTCCCCCCACCGGAGGAGGGCCGGTTGGGGAATCTTTTGTTTCATTTTTCTGTTCCGCCGACTTTTCAGTCGGCACCCACAAATTCACAAAAAGAGCGAATTCCACTTCCATCTCTAGGTCTTCAGATGAGCGCCGGAGACACGAGCGGGCTCATAACCCCCCCTCATTCTCCAACTCATCAGAGGAGAACGAGAGCGACGCACGGGCTCATAACCCCACCGCGCTCTCCGACTTCTCAGGCGGTAGGAGACAGCTACGGGCTCATAACCCATCGTCTCCCTCCTCCTTCGCCAGAGGGTGCATCGAGTGGTGTGAGGTGTCTTCAGCAGAGCCTCCCTTACTCAACCACCCAGCAACGGACTCAGGTGAGTGTTATCACACACAACACTGCTGTCGGTGCGGCCGTTACGCACACACCGGCGATCACCTCCGTTGCGCCCGCCGCGGGTACACTGATCGTGCCTTTAGTCCCCCTCGCACGGTATCTGGGGGCGTGGGAACAGCTTCCCAGCCCGTCGCATTGGCTTTTACGCACGATTCGTCTCGGCTATGCGATCCAATTTGCCCGGCGTCCCCCCAAATTCTCTGGCGTTCGTTTCACTACGGTGAGAGCTGCCGATGCGCACGTCCTCCGTGCGGAGATCGCTGTCTTATTGGCGAAAGACGCGATCCAGCCGGTCCCTCCAGCCGAGATGAGGTCGGGGTTTTACAGCCCTTACTTTATTGTACCCTAGAAAAGCGGCGGCTTGCGACCGATCCTGGACCTGCGTTCGCTGAACCGTGCACTTCACAGAATGCCGTTCAAAATGCTGACGCCCAAACGCATAATTCCATGCATTCGTCCAAACGATTGGTTCGCATCTATCGACCTGAAGGACGCGTACTTTCACGTATCGATTCTTCCCCGACACAGGCCGTTTCTCCGCTTTGCGTTCGAGGGGCGAGCATACCAGTACAAAGTCCTCCCATTCGGGCTCTCTCTGTCGCCCCGTGTATTCACCAAAGTAGTGGAGGGGGCTTTAAAACCCCTGAGAGAGAGAGGTGTGCGCATTCTCGCGTATCCGGACGATTGGCTAATAATAGCTCAAACACGTCAGACGCTGTGCGATCACAGAGATTTAACTTTAAAACACCTTGCTCGTTTGGGTCTTCGGGTCAACTGGGAAAAGAGCAAGCTTTGCCCCGTGCAGAGAATCTCTTTTCTCGGTATGGAACTGGACTCGATCGATTTGACAGCTCGTCTAACAGAGGCGCGTGTACAGTCGATTCTGACTTGCCTGGATACATTCAAGAGCAAGAGCGCGGTCCCGCTGAAACAATTTCAGAAGCTTTTGGGGCATATGGCAGCAGCCGCAGCTGTAACTCCGCTCGGACTGCTTCATATGCGACCGCTTCAGCATTGGCTTCACGATCGAGTCCCGAGGAGAGCGTGGCTGCGCGGCATTCACCGTGTTATCATTACACCTGCGTGTCGTCGCACTTTCACTCCGTGGTTAGACCGTGCGTTTCTCCGAGCCGGTGTGCCTCTGAGACAGGTCTCCAGGCATGCGATAGTATGCACAGATGCGTCAGACACGGGGTGGGGGGCCACGTACGATGGGCTTGCGGCTTCGGGGGTCTGGACGACACCCCAGCTGCATTGGCACATAAACTGCCGGGAAATGTGGGCTGTATATCTTGCGCTCGTCCGTTTCAGCAACGAGTTACGGGGCAAAGATGTATTAGTTCGAACAGACAACACTGCGACCGTGGCGTACATCAATCGTCAAGGCGGTTTACGCTCGCGTCACCTGTCGCATCTCGCCCGTCACCTCCTCACTTGGAGTCAGAGGAATTTGAGGTCTCTTCGTGCCATTTACATCCTGGGCACGCTCAATGTAGAGGCGGATGCGCTCTCTCGGGCTGCACGTCCCGGCGAATGGCGACTCCACCCCATTGCGGTTCAGCAGATTTGGAGACGTTTCGGCAAAGCGCAGATAGATCTGTTTGCTTCCCCAGAGACGACCCATTGTCGCCTGTTCTATTCACTAGCCGACGACTCGCTCGGCGTGGATGCATTGGCACACAGCTGGCCGCGAAACATGCGCAAATACGCGTTCCCTCCGGTGAGCCTCATTGCGCAAACCTTATGCAAAATCCGGGAGGACGAGGAGAGCGTGCTGTTGGTGGCACCGTATTGGACAACCAGGAGTTGGTTTCCAGAACTCTCTCTCCTCGCGACAGCCCCTCCGTGGAAGATTCCCCTGAGGAAGGACCTTCTTTCTCAACAAGAGGGCACATTATGGCACCCGCGCCCCGACCTGTGGAACCTCCATGTGTGGTCTCTGGACGGGGCACGGAGGATATGAGTGATTTACCGCAAGAGGTATCTAACACTATTGCTGCTGCGCGAGCGCCGTCTACGAGACAGGCTTACGCGCTTAAATGGAACCTGTTTGTCGACTGGTGTTCTTCCCAAAGTGAAAACCCCCGAGAATGCCCGATTAGTGTTGTGCTTTTATATCTCCAGCGTCGTTTGGAGAATAGGCTGTCACCATCCACTATTAAGGTCGATATCGCTGCGATATCAGCTCACCATTCACCCGTAAACGGTAGAACAGTGGGTCAGCACGACCTAGTCATTAGATTTCTCAGAGGCGCTCGAAGACTGAATCCTTCGCGTCCCCCCTCTATTCCTCCTTGGGACCTGTCCTTGGTGCTGAAATCACTCCAGGAAGCCCCATTTGAGCCTCTGCATAGTGTGAGTGTTAAATTTCTTACAATGAAAACTTTAACTCTCCTTGCTTTGGCTTCTGTTAAGAGGATAGGGGATATTCATGCATTTTCGGTCGATGAATCGTGCCTTCAGTTCGGGCCGGCTGCATCCAGCGTGACACTGAGACCCCGGCCCGGCTTTGTGCCCAAAGTTCCCACCACTCCTTTTAGAGATCAAGTGGTGAATCTCCAAGCACTGCCTTTGGAGGAGGCAGACCCAGCCATGGCTTTGTTATGCCCTGTTCGTGCACTACATGTGTATATAGACAGGACCCAAAGTTTTAGGACCTCAGATCAGCTCTTTGTTTGTTACGGTGGTCAGCAGAAAGGAAAAGCTGTCACCAAGCAGAGGATGTCCCATTGGATTGTGGATACTATAGCCCTTGCATATCAAAAGCAGAATGTGCCTTGTCCATTTAATTTACGTGCCCACTCTACACGCAGTGTGGCATCATCTTGGGCACTGGCTCGCGGTTCCTCGCTAACAGATATTTGTAGAGCTGCAGGCTGGGCGACACCTAATACGTTCACAAGATTCTATAGTGTTCGTGTCGAACCGGTTTCCACTCGGGTTCTTTCTACTAACTAGTTAAGAATGCCGAGGGTCGGCTCGTGTGTCGGCTTGGAGCCTCTATTTTGGTGCTGTACAGTTGCACCAATATGGAAGGCAATCGGGGCAAAAACGTCACAAAAACTGTTTTTGCCTCTCCTCCACCGCCCTGATAGCTGGTGTTGCGGAGCATCCGCTGTCAACCTATCACTGATGTATTCTCTGTAAACCTGTGTAGGCTAGGCGTCCACATTTGTCCCCTACGTGGGGTTCATTTGTGTGTATAGTCCGTGGGGTTCTAATCCTCCACGTTTTTCCTTAGCAGAGCCTGCTATGCACCTCTCAACATACCATGTATTGTTCAGAGACTTTATTTTGAGCAACCTGTCGGTTGTTTCATATATTTTTATGTCATCCATTTAACCTTCTTAGGGGATGGCTTCCGCAGTGTTCTAGCTCCGCTCAGTTTAGACGCTCTAGCTTCCCCCAGTTCGCTGCTTCACTATCGTGGGTTAAGGAACAGGTAGTGACTGGCCTTCTGCATTTTGCCATAGGTTCCGCCCCTTTATGTGGAGGGCGGAGGGCTTTTGCAGGCACTGGAAGGGTTCAGCTGCAGTGGCGTTTTGGTAGGGATTCCCAATTCGTCGGTCACGACGTGACGTCGTAGTGACCGACTGAAAGGGAACGTCTCGGTTACGTATGTAACCCTCGTTCCCTGAAGAAAGGGAACGGAGACGTCACGTCCCGTCGCCACAGTTTGCTGTTCCATTGCTGTTCAGGCCGGGCACTGTTGCTCGGCTTCTCAGCAATAATATAGCTGATTTGGTATTATGCACCTGCGCCTTATATACGCACCTGGCGGGGCGGCGCCGGCATTATGCAAATACCTGCATGCCAAGTTCATTGGGGTTTTTGATAGTTCTCGAAGTAGATAGGTCACCCGCGAAGCGGTTCCCAATTCGTCGGTCACGACGTGACGTCTCCGTTCCCTTCCTTCAGGGAACGAGGGTTACATACGTAACCGAGACGTTACCCTGTGTTATGAAATTAATGAAAAAAATTATTCATTCTATGTTTTTAGACATGTATTTTATGGGAAACTTTGCAATGGATGATGATTATGAAGTATTTTCACGAGTCATTACTTCAGTTAAAACTGATACAATGTTATAATAATTTTGTTTGCTATGTTTTTATTTTTTCCTAAGATAGTTGATTACTAAAGTACATTAGAAGGTAGCGGGGTGTAACTGAAAAAGAAACAGGATAAATGATAAACAGGAGGGAATGTTGGAGAAAATGATTTTATTATCATTTATAGATGTGTTTCTTTTTAATAGATGTGTTTTTCATTTTAGGTTTCTCTATAACTGAAACTAAGTAGATGTGTTTTATTAAACAAGTAAATGTGTTTTTATACAAGTATATCTGTTTTACTAAACAAGTAGATGTCACGGTCCTGTCAGACATCCGTGCTAGATGTAGGTCTGAGTGCATCTGACAGGACCGTGGCAGTATCATGTTCTGTGTGGGGACATGTGGGATCACATTCTGTGTGTGGCTTCCACATGTTCCCGGTGTCTTGTTGCTGTCGTGATCTTGCCAGACCTTAGTATAGGTTCAGGTCTATGTTCTGAGGGCAAGGTCAGGGCAGCATTGTGTTTTGTGGGAACACGTGTGTTTCACATTATTTCTGTGTGACACGTGTTCCCCAGTGTGGTGTGGCTGTCATGGTCCCGCCTGACCTTGGTTATTATCCAGAGGGCAAGACCAGGGCAGCATTGTGTTTATGTGGGAACACGTGTTGTTTCACATCATGTATGTGTAACACGTGTTCCCAGTGTCTTGTCACTTTTACCCTACTCCCTTATGTAATCATGTCTTAAGTGATTAATTATGTTCACCTGTTCCCCATTGATGTGCTGTCTATATAATGCCCTTGTGTTCTCTGTGTGGGGTGCGTGCGTTATTGTAGTTACTGTGTTGATGTTCCCAAGTTCCTTATCCGAGTTATTCTCGTGTTCTGTTTTCATTTGTGTTCATCACAGTGTTTTTGTTCCTTTCTGTTTTTACCCCCTTGTGGGTGTTTCAGTTTATTTGTAAATAAACTTTAGTTATATTTTTATACATCTCTTGCGTTTGGGTTCTCATTTGGTTTTCACATCCCGGTGTAGAACCGGTCGTGACAGTAGATGTGTTTTTATTAAGGTTTTCTCTGTAATAGAAAACAAACTATGTTTTACATTCTTGTTTTAACCACATAGATAGGAGAAGAGCACAAGCTGTACTTTGTGGTTTTGACACCTTCACCCATTAAAGTTCACGGTGACCGAAAGTTGTTTATCTGTTTCGAAGTCAGCTCTTACCTATGTCTGGGTTTTTAGAAGTGTGTGTATGTGTTAAAATCCATGACGTGTATTGTCTTGCACTTATCTTTTTTTGGGTGTCAACCCGTCTAATAAAAAGAGCTTGCAGGCAAAGAATCGGAGAGAGACAGCTTGAGTGATTTAAACCTGAATTCTTGGTCTGACGTGTCTTAATTATTGTTAAGGTAATTTAAATAAACCTAACAGTTTTGTCGTGTTTTGTTTGTATTCTGTTGTTAGGTCTTTTATTTTGAAGTCATGTCTCTGGTCTTTTATTTGGAAATCCTGTCATGTCTCAATTCACTTTGTACTTCCTGTCTGTTCACTATAAATCTGGTTCACTGAGATAATTTCCTTGCGAAGTATTGTATGTGTCAAGCTGCATTACCAAGCGTTCTCTGATTAGTGCCTTGTTTCCTGTTCTGTTTCTTGTTCTAGATTTTGACCTGTTGCCTGTATTTTGGATTACGCTATTGGATTGCCCTTTGAATTTGTTTGTCTGCCCCTTTGTGAATTTGAATAAACCTTCTTGCACATGGATTCTCATCTCTCTCGCTTTGTGTAAGCAGCCCACGTTACAGTTTGTAAGACCTTGAGACCTTTAGGAGCATGCCTGTGTAGATATTCTGCATTGTTAGCAAATCTACTCTGGAAATTTGGAACACTAACATGTATCTAGATAGGCACATTTTCTAAAGAAAATGTAAAGTGGTGCTTGCCGTGGGACAAAATTCGGGACAAAAATGTTAAAATAATGTTAACATGAGTCAAAAGAGCCCACCCCTATGTCTTTATAATATTCTAATGCAGAGATATAGGTTTTGCTAAACGGTGACATGGGAACTATTTTTGGATGATAAGTAGTGGCTTTCAAGCTTCCAATAATAGTGCTCCAAAGGCTCCTTGTGAGCTTGATTTGTATAAATGTCACAAGGTGACGATCTTTTCAAGAGCGGAACCAAAGTTAGGGAAGTTTGGTTTCGCCCGGAAGGTTTCCCACCGGGCCGGAAAAGAGGGACACCGGACTTCCGGTAGCGCCGTAAGAGAAAATCAACAAATCGAGCGCAGCTGTGTCTAGTTAGGAGGAGAGGTATAAAAGGCTCTGCAGCGATTGACAAAGAGGCGACGGACATGAGAGGCGATCGACACGGGGAAAGCTCCTCTGCCAAAGGCAGAAAGTGGACACGCACCTTTTGAAGAGCCCGCAGGCTCTGTTGATCCGGGCTGCGCTGGGAAGCGCGCGGAGAGAGGACAGGAGCCGCAAGGGGCGAAAGAAAGGCAGGACGTGAATGGAGTAAAGGAGCACCCCGAAGAGAGCAGGGTGTTGTCGATTGCTGGAGTCATTGTTGACGTGTGTTTGGCGCTGCTGTGGTGTTGTGTTTACTCTTCAGGCTGGGCTGGCGTGGCTGCGTGGGACGAAGGAAAGCATACTGCTAGAATCTGAAACGAAACCGAGAGAGAAATCAACGTCAGAGTGAGTAAATAAATGATCCGAAGGAAACAAAAGCCACTGACATTGCTGGTGTAAACACTGTGTTCCGTGTGTACACGCCAACTCGTCTGCTGTGGTGGATATGAGCCCGTGTGTGGAGGAGAGGCTGACAACGGAGCATACTGTACGGTGATTGTGAGTACAAACAAATACTTTTAGACACTGGTTGTTAACCCGTTGTGTGACAGGGTGTTTAGTGGAAGAAGGACGGCCCTACCGCGGAGCAGTGTGGTGGGAGTGCCGGAAGAAAGCCAGCTCGGTTGACTATAGCTCCCATGAACGTAGACTGAGTCATATAAACAACGCCATACCGAATTCCGGGAAGGAGGAGAAGACGGGGTTTCTCAGTGCTCACTTGTAGTGTGGTGTGGTGAGTCTATATTGTGTGGAACCTTTCACTTGAAGTGGTGCAGTGTCCTTTCTTTGCTGTGTGTGTGTATTGTCTGCCAGACCCCCGCCCCCATCCTCTGAACTGTGGAAAGACGGAAAGGCTGCCGGCGTCAGTCGCTGCATCTTTCTAATTCATGCTGTAGGTGAGCCCGAGTGGAGACGCTTGTTGTGGCTGGAGATCGACGGACCTTCTGTGGATTTGGGTTCTGTGATGAAGAGGTGGTGAAGCGTTTGACCACAAGGAACTGTGTGAAGAGAGAGAGAAGAAGAGATCATACCTACCATACTTGCTGTATGTGGTGTTCGCTGGAGAGGTGAGAGAAACCCCCAGTTGTGTACTAAACCATTCTGTGTGTCCCAGCCAGCAGCCTGTGTGAAGAGAGAGAGAAGAAGAGATCATACCTACCATACTTACTGTATGTCGTGTCCGCTGGAGAGGTGAGAGAGAAACCCCCAGTTGTGTACTAAACCATTCTGTGTGTCCCAGCCAGCAGCCTGTGTGAAGAGAGAGAGAAGAAGAGATTATACCTACCATACTTACTGTATGTCGTGTCCACTGGAGAGGTGAGAGAAAACCCCCAGTTGTGTACTTAACTATTCTGTGTGTCCCAGCCAGCAGCCTGTGTGCAGAAAGAGAGAAGGAGAGATTATACCTACCATACTTACTGTATGTCGTGTCCGCTGGAGAGGTGAGAGAGAACCCCCAGTTGTGTACTAAACCATTCTGTGTGTCCCAGCCAGCAGCCTGTGTGAAGAGAGAGAGAAGAAGAGATTATACCTACCATACTTACTGTATGTCGTGTCTGCTGGAGAGGTGAGAGAGAAACCCCCAGTTGTGTACTTAACCATTCTGTGTGTCCCAGCCAGCAGCCTGTGTGAAGAGAGAGAGAAGAAGAGATTATACCTACCATACTTACTGTATGTCGTGTCCGCTGGAGAGGTGAGAGAGAAACCCCCAGTTGTGTACTAAACCATTCTGTGTGTCCCAGCCAGCAGCCTGTGTGAAGAGAGAGAGAAGAAGAGATTATACCTACCATACTTACTGTATGTCGTGTCCGCTGGAGAGGTGAGAGAGAAACCCCCAGTTGTGTACTAAACCATTCTGTGTGTCCCAGCCAGCAGCCTGTGTGAAGAGAGAGAGAAGAGATTATATCTACCATACTTACTGTATGTCGTGTCTGCTGGAGAGGTGAGAGAGAAACCCCCAGTTGTGTACTTAACCATTCTGTGTGTCCCAGCCAGCAGCCTGCGTGAAGAAAAAGAGAAGAAAGAGAGCGAGTGAACGACATGGAAAGGAACTGTGTGAAACCCTGCCGGGAAGATAACGAGAGCCTGAAGAGGCCGTTATTTTTAGTTTCCCTTTTTCCCTCCCCTATTTATTTATTTTAAGTAATTTGAATAAAGAGTATTTTAATATTATGCTTACCGTGTGTGTCTGGTCATTGGGGTGGCTTTGGGAACCTCCTCGAGGTGGAAAAAGGGGCGTGACCTTATTGGGTCCACCCGACCTGCGACATAAACATGGTATAACTGTTTTGGGATTGCATTATAACACCAACTAGTGGTCAAGCTCTGCCGTTTTTTCATGTTCCTGTAACAAAACCGCAATTGTTCCCGGGTTTCGGACACAATATGTCTGAGAGCGATGTTAGAGTATGAATATATTGCATTGCAATGGGTAGCGTTTAAGTATTACCATTAAAACAAAACTAAACAACAGATTTATAAATGAAAAGGTTTAATAACAATACTGACTTAAAGTTACAATTGAAATGGTTACACTATAAATGCATGAAATGGTAAATAATACATGTACAATTAACTGTTTCCAATGTATGTGAGATATTACCTGATAGTATAGAAAACAGAGAAAGAAGGACAGTTAGAAATCAATGAGAATTGGTGTTAATATTTTATTCTTATCATATATTATAGCCATTTACGTAAGTAAAAGTGGCCACACTTAAAACGTTTAGGTGTGGTGTTGTGACAACAAGTCGAATGTTCAAAATTTTTTAATAACTATTGATATTCGGTGCCTAAGGAATGTTTCTGCACTGGATTGGGTCCAATCACACAAAAAAACAACATACATTCACCAAATGATTTGACTGAGACCAGTGGTTCTTGAGGAAAAGTTGTTCAGAATTAGGAGATCTATCAAATGATACGAGTATCTTGTTTATATCTGAAACACTGCATGATACACTTTTTGTTCAACCTTTCAAAAGACCTTCGGGATCAAGAGTTAAACAGTCCCATCGAGTTTCGTTCTGATTGGCCTCCGTTAACCTTGTCTAATAGCTGCATAAATTAATTGGTCAATGGCGGCCATGCTTTTTGAGCTATGTGAAAGTCCTTTTAACCATTGATAGTACCTTGTACAAAGAATAGACTTGCCAAGTTTCAAGTCGATTGGTACGAGATTTCTGTAGTTACATCTATTTTTGTATTAGGTTTTGTATGAGGTTGTGTTATAGTGGTAAACTAGTGGTCAAGCAGTGCAATTTTTTGCATGTGATCTCAGACTGGGCCCATACACATGTGTACCAAGTTTGGTGTTGATTTCTCATTCCTGTCCTTAGTTATAGCCAATTAAGTCAAAGAGGCTCTGCCCCATTGAATGTTTGGGTGTGGCGTTTTGGTGGTGAGTCAAAAGTTCGACTTTTTTGATAATGATTGATAATCAAACTCCAAAGAATATTTCAGTACTGGTTTGTTCAATTGAGCCTTGTTCGCAAAAATAGTTTTTGGACAAAATCCAAAATGCTGGCGATAAATACTTTTTAATAATGGAAATCAAAATAAGGGAAATCAAATCGTCTGATATTTGGACAAAAATTGTGGAAGTTATGAGCAACACCCCCCCCCCCCATTTCTGTTTGACCCCCTAATAAACATCCTTTGTTAATTCTTATATAAAATAAAGTAACATAATTTATCAAACTGCATTTATTAGATGCAATTTATTATTTTGCGGCAATAATCGCTTTCCGGAGTCGAATCCAGAATCTCATTTTACTCAGTGGGTCTCTACTCCACTTCAGAAATGTGTTCTTTTTCAGATGTTTATGAAGACCAAACACTTTCTTAGTCTCCATCTCCTCCACATCTTCCAGTATGATGATGATGATGTTGGCATTGCGTTCCATCACAAACCAGGACTGAGCTATTTCAAACTCAAAGCGACACCAGTCACTGTCAATAAAGTGTTGAGACACAACCACGATGACTTTACGGCTACCCATTATTCCTTCATCAATAATGTTGGAGGTGATGGATTTTCCGGCTTCAAAGTCCCGCATGTGAAGGCAAAGCTGAATAGGTGGAACTCCATTCTCCAGATTTTCCATCAGTTCATTCATGACCCACATTTCATCATAGCTTGAGAAAATCACAAATGCATCATAGGCAAATTCTTGTTGTCTGGCTGATCTGTAACCTCTCAGTAGTACACAGGAGTATTTCAGATAAAACTGAAACCTATAAACCAGGACTGATAAAACAGCCACTACCAACACAAAAAATATCAATAAAACAATTGTGAGTTTTGTTCTGTGCACACAGCTGTCAATGTCAAAATCAGTTACTGTAAAATCTGAGCTCGGTGAAGGGGTTTAACATAACATGCTATGTGGCTGATCCAACATCCAACCAATAATATATCTCCTGAAAATGTATAGAGCACAAGCCATCTAAAAAGTCTGTGTCCAATGAATAAAACATGCGTGTACCTCTGCATCTTTCAAACATCAGTCTCTTAACATGAAGTCCATAAAGAGCTTTTAGACCAACTTTCTGTGCATTCTTTGAAGCAAAAGTAGATCGTATGTCCAGCTCTCTCAGATAAATGTCTTTGAAAGCTCCAATGTATAATAAAGGATTCCTACAGAGTATTAAAGTCATGTTCCTGCCAATCTCTCGCAGTACAGTGGTGTGATCAGATTTTATGATGGATATATTATTAGCATGTAGATCATACACAGTGAAGTCTGTAAAACTGCTCATATATAAAGGAAGAGTCATGGACTGAAGGTTATTTGTCCCAACTTTAAGTTCCTGTAGTTTGGTCAGATTGTTCAAATGAAACTGTAAGGAAGTGAGACCGACATCCACAAGAATCAGTCGCTGTAGATTATGTAAGATATTAAAGAAGCATTCAAGTCCAAAAAATGTAACAGGGTTCCCAGTGAGAATCAAAGCTGTCAAATTCTTCACGTTGTAGCAAGAATCGTTTTCAATGTGTATGATGTTGCATCTGAAAGCAAATAATTTTAATTTAATTTCACTTCTATTACCATGGAGAATTAGATGACAAATGTAAGACTTACCTTGAAAGATCAAGAACATGCAGAAAGAAGAAAACTGAGAATACAGTCTTCTGTAAGTATCTCAAGACATTAAAACTGTAATCCAGCGTATCTCAAGACATTAAAACTGTAATCCAGTGTTTGAACAGAGGAGGGTATACTGGCTGGTATATAGCTGAGGTTTCTTCCCATACACGAGTAATGCAGATTCTCAGTAATCTAAGGTTGGAAAATTTCATATCACATTTTTAGACATTTTAAAGAAAACAACTGGATAAGTAATAAAACCAGTTAGTTCAATGGTAAACAATCTTTAATTTAAGATAACTTACTTGTGTGCATGATTCTCCAGCACCTATAGAAATAAACATCATGATAAAAGCACTTAAAGAAAAGTAATTCATCTTGATGCCCTTATCTCTATTTGTCATAGATATATGAGTCAGACTTGGTAGAATTTACCAAATATGAGGAACAAATGTCATTGTTTTAACAAAGAGGAACTACAGGTGAAGGGAAGTCAGTGGCATCACCTCTTCAAAAAACAAATTAGAAAATAAAAAACAAAACGTTTTGTTACAAAATTTGAAATCAGGTGGTATATAAATAACAATTTGTCCAACGGTAACACTAGTGGATACAGACACAGCATTGCAGACCAACACTAAACCACCAGAAACAGTACAGAAGAGTATGGAGACAGATCCCCGTTTTCATACAAAAAATGAAAGAGACTGTTGGGAATATTCAATATAGCCAATACAGAAAAGGAAGTTCTGTCTTCCAAGTAAAAATGCCAAAGTCCCAGTGAGCATCAGTATGGCCATTCGCTCTGATGTACAGAACGCTTGAAGTGAGAACTCTCAAGGGTGTAGGGCACTACTGTCTCATGTGTGTGTGTGTTTTAAGGAATAAAGAAATACATATGCTACTTTATTTTCAGTTAGTACCTTAGGTTAAAGCCAAGAATCCAGCAATTTATTGGTCGTGAGATTATTTTTACGAACAAATATTAATTTTGTTATGACACTTTGTAAAATAAAGCTTCATTGTGTTAAGCAAACAATTTCAACTTTGATACAGTCACTTTGAGTGACAATGATACAAAAAACAAAACATGACAACCTAAAATGTTTTCTATTGGGTTTACATTTATTTAAATAGAGAACAACTCAAAAATACCGGAGTATATAAAACAATCGCAAAGACATGGCACCCAGGATCAGATGATCATTTTAGGAACTTTTTCATTTGCTATTTAAGGGTAAGCAGTTGTGTACTTGCATGTAACCATCACATCAGTTTCTTTAATTATTTACTTTACAAATGAAATGCAACTTAAGGGTTGATTATATGCCAAAAGAGTGATTAAACAATAAAACAAATTACAGAAAAACTAAATCGATTTTCTATAACATCTATTTCACTACAGCGTTTAACACAGATCTGTTTATACTCTATTGTCTTTTACAAGAGTGCATCCAACTCTCACTTCTCTGTTTTGTTTATTCAAGTTATTCATTTTGAAACACATCATTTAGATGTGCACAAAGCCCTTTGTTTGAAGTATCTACAACAAACAAATAATTTTTAAGAGTTTGCCTGAATACAGACTGAAGACAACATGAAAATACAGCTGCAAGTGTTTGTAAGACCTTAAGAGCATGCCTGTGTAGATATTCTGCATTGTTAGCAAATCTACTTAAACTTTGGAACACTAACATGTAACTAGAAGAAAATGTTAAGTGGTGGGACACATTCGGGACACAAAATGTTACAATAATGTTAACATGGGTCAAAAGAGCCCACCACTATGTCTTTAAGGTATTCTAATGCAAAGATAAAAAATCTTGTCCCTTATCCTCTATCCCTTGAACATGGAGTCTAGGCCTAATGACCTGAAAAATCTTGTCCTTTATCCTCTATTTATCCTCTACCCCTTCAACATGTCACTAAAACTAACATGATACATTCAAACTGACCAATCAGAAGATCACATTTAACCCCCACTGTAGTGGATAAACGACTCTACCTAAAGTCAATGAGCACAGGAATGCAGATGGTACAGGATGGAAATGGAGGTTGTGTCGGAGTAATACATTCCTATATTTTCAATCTTATATTCCCTCAGACTGGGTCAATACATAAGTACACCAAGTTTGGTGTTAATATTTTATTCCTATCATATATTACAGCCATTTAAGTAAAAGTGGCCACACCACTTCAAACATTTGGGCTTGGTGTTGTTATGACAAGTCGAATGTTCAAGATTTTTTTAAACTATCGATATTCAGTGTCTAAAGAATGTTTCTGCACTAGATTGGTTCCGATCGCCCGAAAAAACAACATATCTCAAACAAATGATTTGACTGAGACCAGTGGTTCTTGAGGAAAAGTTGTTCAGAATTATGAGATCTATCAAATGCTATGAGTGTTTGTTTATATCTGAAACACAGCAAAATATACAATCACTTAAACACTGAAAAAAAACGTGATAGCGCCCCTGGTGGACGATTTTTGTTCAACCTTTCCAAAGACCTTCGGGATCAAGAGTTAAACAGTCCCATCAAGTTTCTTTCTGATCGGCCTCCGTTAAACCTTGTCTAATAGCTGCATAAATTTCATGGTCAATGGCAGCCATGTTTTTGAGCTATGTTAAAGTCCTTTTAACCATTGACGGTATCTTGTACAAGGACTAGAGTTGCCAAGTTTCAAGTCAATTGGTACAACATTTCTACATATATTTTCGTATGATATTGTATTATAGTGCCAACTACTGGTCAAGCAACGAAATTTTTTGCATGTGATCTCACATTGGGCCCATACACGTGTACCAGGCTTGTGCACAATTCAGAATTTCAGAATTGGCCTCCATTCAATTCATGAATTGGAATTTGAATTGACTCCGCCCTACAGGAAGTTGAATTGGAATGACAGGAAGTGGAATTAAAGTCATGGCAATTTAAAAACAAAATCCACAGTCACACAACAGAAAGAATCTCACATACATTCAGTGTTAGGAAAGTTACTTTGGAAAATTGTTTGTAAACCATTTTAAATATTTGGTTAAAGTTAAGCATTCTGGAAAATGAAGTCATGTAATTTTGTGTTCCACAAAATTACAATTATAAAAAAAGTCAAACTTAATTATTTATTATGTGACTAGAGTTTTTAACATTAATTCCTGGGGAAAACATTTCCTGTTAATGTAATCTGTACAAGTAGTTCAAACGAATATAATTTATAGAATATGTAATGCAAACATATCTGACATATACTGAAAGCTTCATTTTTAACACTTCACTTACTGCTTAATATGTATATGAATTTCTTTGAATTTCTATTGAATTGCAATTCTGCTTCCTTTAATTCAAATTCGAATTGTAATTCTAGATCCTGTTTTTGACATCAATTCAAATTCCATTCAAATTCAAGAATTGAATTGGAATTAAGGAGTCATTCTCAATTCAATTCTGAATTGTGCACAAGCCTGATGTGTACCAAGTTTGGTGTTGATTTCTCATTCCTGTCCTTAGTTATAGTCAATTAAGTCAAAGAGGCTCTGCCCCATTAAATGTTTGGGTGTTGCGTTTTGATGGTGAGTCGAAAGTTCAACTTTTTAAATAATGATTTATAATCAAACTCCAAAGAATATTTCAGCACTGGTTTTGGTCAATCGAGCCTTGTTCGCAAAAGTTGTTTTTGGACAAAATCCAAAATGACAGCAATGATGGAAATCAAATTGTCTGATATTTGGACAAAATTGTGGAAGTTATGAGCAACAAAACACACACCCCATTTGTGCTTGACCCCTGTTAAACATCCTCTGTTAATTCTTATATAAAATAAAGTAACATAATTGATCAAACTACATTTATTAGATTCAATTAATTATTTTGTGGCAATAATCGCTTTCCGAAGTCGAATCCAGAATCTCATTTTACTCAGCGGGTCTCTACTCCACCTCAGGTATGTATTCTTTTTTAGATGTTTATGAAGACCAAACACTTTCTTAGTCTTCCTCTCCTCCACATCTTCCAGAATGATGATGATGATGTTGGCATTGCGTTCCATCACAAACCAGGACTGAGCTATTTCAAACTCAAAGCGACACCAATCACTGTTAATGAAGTGTTGAGACACAACCACGATGACTTTACGGCTACCCATTATTCCTTCATCAATAATGTTGGAGGCGATGGATTTTCCGGCTTCAAAGTCCCGCATGTGAAGGCAAAGCTGAATAGGTGGAACTCCATTCTCCAGATTTTCCATCAGTTCATTCATGACCCACATTTCATCATAGCTTGAAAAAATCACAAATGCATCATAGGCAAATTCTTGTTGTCTGGCTGATCTGTAACCTCTCAGTAGTACACATGAGTATTTCAGATAAAACTGAAACCTATAAACCAGGACTGATAAAACAGCCAATACCAACACAAAACATATCAATACAACAATTGTGAGTTTGGTTCTGTGCACACAGCTGTCAATGTCAAAATCATATACTGTAAAATCTGAGCTCTGTGAAGAGGTTTTACATAACATGTTATGTGGCTGATCCAACATCTGCTGATGATTGATGATCCACAAAATAAAATCTGTGTGAGAGCAGGAGCAATCGAAGGGGTTAAAGGACAAACCAAACAATGAAAGATTTGTGGGCAACTTCTGGAGAACATCAAGTGAGATACTAGTAATGCTGTTTTGATTTAGGTAAACTGATTTTAATTTCTTCAGATTTGTGTTGGTCAGAAAATCTATAGTGATTAACTTGTTTCACCTGAGATTTAAAATCTTAAGCCTTCGAAGGTCTTTGAAAGAGCTTGGATGTAATTTGTCAATGTGGCAATACGACATATCAAGATACTCTAAATGTGTAAGATTATTAAATAAATATCTTGACACATCACTGTGAAAACTATTACCAGCTATCTTAAGAACATTCAGACTCATCAGCCCAAAAAAGCAGTATATGTTAGCAAATCTGATGCTTGAATAAGAAAAATCCAGGTAACTTAAATTCTTTAAGTAAGATAAACCTGAAAAGAATTCCACACCTCCAACCTTTGTATGGTGTAAATCCAGAATCTCAAGGGAATCAAGACCATCAAATGCTCCTGCTGTAAAATCTATTTCTGAATTTCTACTCAAATTTAAGTATTTGATTTGAGGAATCCCTGACAAAAATCCAGAGCAGCATTCTCTTACAGCAATATCATTAGAGCTCAGATCCATATACTGAAGTTTAGGCAAATCTTTAAAGTCTTCTGTTCGGGTAGTTGCACTGTTTGTTATTACTAGTTTTTCTAAAGAGTGAAGATGTGAAAGTCTGCTACCTGGTAAAGTCTCCAATAGATTAGACATCAAGTAAAACTCCTTAATGTCATGAAATTGCAGATATGGGAAATTATAAAAATTGCCTCCTTTGACCACTACCTTTGTAGCATTAAACATACACCGAAACATATTAATTTGATCACTGGGCCTTGCTTTTAGGTAATAATATATCTCCTGAAAATGTATAGAGCACAAGCCATCTAAAAAGTCTGTATCCACTGAATAAAACATGCGTTTACCTTTGTATTTTCCAAACATCAGTGTCTTGACATGAAGTCCATAAAGAGCTTTTAGACCAAATTTCTGTGCATTCATTGAAACAAAAGCAGATCGTATGTCCAGCTCTCTCAGATAAATGTCTTTGAAAGCTCCTGGTTCAATGTATAATAAAGGATTCCTACCGAGTATTAAAGTCATGTTCCTGCCAATCTCTCGCAGTACAGTGGTGTGATCAGATTTTATGATGGATATATTATTAGCATGTAGATCATACACAGTGAAGTCTGTAAAACTGCTCATATATGGAGGGAGAGTCATGGACTGAAGGTTATTTGTCCCAACTTTAAGTTCCTGTAGTTTGGTCAGATTGTTCATATGAAACTGTAGGGAAGTGAGACCGACATCCACAAGAACCAGTCGCTGTAGATTATGTAAGATATTAAAGCATTCAAGTCCATAATATGTAACAGGGTTCCCAGTGAGAATCAAAGCTGTCAAATTCTTCACATTGTCAAAAGAATCGTTTTCAATGTGTATGATGTTGCATCTGAAAGCAAATAATTTTAATTTACTTTCACTTCTCTTACCATGGAGAATTAGATGACAAATGTAAGACTTACCTTGAAAGATCAAGTACTTGCAGAAAGGAGAAAAGCGGGAATACAGTCTTCTGTAAGTATCTCAAGACATTAAAACTGAAATCAAGTGTTTGAACAGAGGAGGGTATACTGGCTGGTATATAGCTGAGGTTTCTTCCCATACACGAGTAATGCAGATTCTCAGTAATCTAAGGTTGGAAAATTCCATATCACATTTTAAGACATTTTACAGAAAACAACTGGATAAGTAATAAAACCAGTTAGTTCAATGGTAAACAATCTGTATTTTAAGAAAACTTACTTGTGTGCATGATTCTCCAGCACCTACAGAAATAAACATCATGATAAAAGCACTTAAAGAAAAGTAATTCATCTTAATGCTCTTATCTTTATCTGTCATAGAAATATGAGCTTGACTTGGTAGAATTCAACAGATATGAGGAACAAATGTCATTGTTTTAACAAAGAGGAACTACTGGTGAAGGTCAGTCAATGGCATTACACCCAAGTGGGTGTGGAAGGCAGCACCTCTTCAAAAAAAGACCAACACTAAACTACCCGAAACAGTACAGTAGAGTATGGAGACAGATTTTTTCATACAAAAAACGAAAGAGACTGTTGGGAATATTCAATATAGCAGATATAGAAAAGGAAGTTCTGTCTTCCAAGTAAAAATGCCAAAGTCCCAGTAAGCATCAGCATGGCAACTCGCTCTGATGTACAGAACGCTTGAAGTGAGAACTCTTGTCACGGCTAGGGGCTGGCTGTTAAATACTAAAGCCACGCCCCTTCTCAACTTCCACCTCGAGGAGGTCCCCAAAGCCAACCCAATGACCAGACAACACGAGAGCAGGTAAGTATTAAAACAAACTTTATTTAAATATTTAAAATAACTTGGGGAATGGGAAAGGGGCAATTAAAACTAGCTTCCTCTCTGCCTTCCAGGCAGACCACAGCACGGGAAGGTGGCAGAAAGGGGAAGAGGGCAACGGGGGTTCCAGGGGCTGGTGACCAAGATATAAGGGGGAGGGGACGGGGAACACAGGCTCCTGCCAACTCCGCTATCCTTGGCGCCCTCCTCTTCTCTCCTGGAGGCAAAAGACAAAATAGTGTGAACTTGGGGTTTATCTCTCTCTTTAACTGCGGTACCTGTGTCACGTTGGGCAGATACTTCACTGCTCACTCCACTTTATGTTTCTTTCCACAGGCTACGACTGGGACACGAAGACTCGTTTAGTTTGGACTTGGATCGTCCTCACCTGTCTGCTTGCTTATAGCTCTTGGTAAGTATGGTTTTTCCACAGGTCACTCTCCTGAAGTTCACTCTCGTTCTCTCTCTTTTCCAGGCAGCTTGGACACAACAACACAGTTAATGCAACTTGGATACTTCTCACCTCTCTGCTGCTTACAGCTCGGGGCATGTATAACTGTCCACAGTTCGTTCTACTGACGTTCACTCTCGTTCTCTCTTCCTTTACAGGCAGCTTGGACACAACAACACAGTTGGTGCAACTTGGATACTTCTCACCTCTCTGCTGTTTACAGCTCAGGGTATGTATAACTGTCCACAGTTTCGTTCTACTGACGTTCACTCTCGTTCTCTCTTCCTTTACAGGGAGCTTGGACACAACAACACAGTTAGTGCAACTTGGATACTGCTCACCTCTCTGCTGTTTACAGCTCGGGCATGTATAACTGTCCACAGTTCGTTCTACTGACGTTCACTCTCGTTCTCTCTTCCTTTACAGGCAGCTTGGACACAACAGCACAGTTAGTGCAACTTGAATACTTCTCACCTCTCTGCTGTTTACAGCTCGGGGCATGTATAACTGTCCACAGTTCGTTCTACTGACGTTCACTCTCGTTCTCTCTTCCTTTACAGGCAGCTCGGACACAACAACACAGTTAGTGCAACTTTGATACTTCTCACCTCTCTGCTGTTAACAGCTCGGGGTCTGTATAACTGTCCACAGTTCGTTCTACTGACGTTCACTCTCGTTCTCTCTTCCTTTACAGGGAGCTTGGACACAACAACACAGTTAGTGCAACTTGGATACTTCTCACCTCTCTGCTGTTTACAGCTCAGGGTATGTATAACTGTCCACAGTTCGTTCTACTGACGTTCTGGTCGACAATGCACGGGGGCGGGCTTACGACAGCTGGCCTTTCTGTACAGAAGGGCGAACGGCGATGGTTCTCCCAGGGGGCGCCGGGGGCAAAAACCCTCTCGGCGAATGCGCTGATCAGCAGGGGGCGAACCGTCACACCGTCTCACCGGGCCGAGCGCCGCCCCATCCTCAACGCCCGCAGGCCGACCGAATACCGGACAGGGTCGCCCCTTTGTAGAGACCACGGGGCGGCGGAACTCCTTCGCCTCTCACTCTGCCACAAGATAGAACACACAGGTAAAGTAGCAATATACAGGCTCGTGGTTGTACTCACACACGCACTGCCAGCTTCCAAGTCTTCACCGCCACACTCTGAAACTGTCGACACACAGACGGGGGCGACTTCCAAAGCCCACACTGTCACTTTACACTCGCATCGCACACAGCGTACAATAAATGATGTTACTCACGACCGTCAGCCTCTCCGTCTCTTCCTCAGTAGAAGGGTTGATGCGGGGTACGTCTGACAAGACACACAGCACTTGCACAGCAACCCACGGCAAATACACAGCACCACTTCAACGTGAAAGGTTTTCAAATTACATGGACTCACCCACCACACTACAAGTGTACACACGAGACGCCCGACGTCCTCCACTTCGCTGGGGTCAGATGGGGGCGATGGCACTACGGCCGGAGTTTTTAGTTCTGCTGCTATGGCTACTGAATCCACTTATTCCTGCGGCTCACCCACCGCGCTAGATCAGGGGCAGGGCCGCCCTCCTCCTCCTGGAGGCGTTCAATAATACACAGGTTAGTAGTTACACTTCGGTTAAATCCAGAGCCAATACTCACAGCGGTCCCCTCGGTAAATAGTTTACAAACTGTTTCGTTTCCTTCCTCCTTAGTTACTCCAAACGTGTCACAATTACCGATGTTTTCTTCTACCCACAGGGTTTCCTCTTACTGTAGCATCCACTGAGGACTACGAGAGAGAGAGAGAGAGAGAGAGAGAGAGAGAGAGAGAAAGAAAGAAAGTACAACCAACTGCCAATGTGTAACAGACGAGCACAGCTTCGCACCTCAACTCACACACTACGCACCCAAACTGTGATTTACACTGCTCTTAAATACTCCTCTGTGTGCTGTGATCCTCCAATCAACCGGCGTTCCTCTTAAACACGCACAGCTGCGCTTGATTTCGCTGATTACAGCCCTCGCGATGCTACCGGATGTCCGGTGTTTCCTCTTCCCGGTCTGGGCGGAAACATCCGGGCGGAACCAAAGTTTCCCGACTTTTGGTTCCGCCCAAAAGATCGTCACCTTGTGACACTCTCATGGGTATAGGGCACTACTGTCTCAGGTGTGCTTGTTTTTAGGAATAAAAAAGACATATGCTACCGTCACGCCCAAGGGGCTGGCTGTTAATAGGCTAAGCCATGCCCCTTTTTAACTTCCACCTCGAGGAGGTCCCCAAAGCCAACCCAATGACCAGACAACAACGAGAGCAGGTAAATATTAAAACAAATCTTTATTTATTAAATATTTAAAAGGGTGGGGAAATGGGGAAAGGGTAATTAAAACTATATAGTCTCTGACTCCTCCCTCCAGGGAGACTGCTGCCACGGGCAGGCAGGGACAAGGGGCAACGGGGGTGCAGACCACCATACACCGGGGGAAAAGGAACGTCAGGCTCCAACGCCTGGTCCCTGCTATCCGTGGCGCCCTCCTTCTTCCTTCCTGGAGGCAGAGTAAATATTAGTGGGACTGTTGAATGGACTTTTCGCTGTTTGCGTACCTTTCTCTGTTCAACAGGGGGTCTTCCCCCACGTGCCTTCACGTTTCTCTGTTGTTCACTCTCTTTCTCCCTCTCTCTACAGACAGCAGCTGGGTGCGGTGCCCTCCTGTTTCGGTAAGTCACAAACTTGGGGGTTGTTTAAGTTGCAATAAGGTAAGTACGGCGGACTTACTAATCGTGGTTTCCCTCTCAATAGGTCAGGTCCATAGGTAGATTTCTGGCGACGTCGGGGGCAAACCCTCACGACGAGCTCGTTGGTCACAGGGGGGTGGACACGCAGAGGTGTCAAGTAACGAAGTACAAATACTTCGTTACCTTACTTAAGTAGATATTTTGGGTATCTATACTTTACTTGAGTAATTATTTTTCAGATGACTTTTTACTTCTACTCAATTATTCACACAATTATCTGTACTTTCTACTCCTTACATTTTAAAAATCGCCTCGTTACTTCTATTAATTTCAACTTGTTTTCTTTTTTTACATTCCGGCTTGTTATCGTTAAAAAAACCTATCTTGATAAATTGCATCATCCAGATGAATGCGATTGTGGTTGGATGAGAAGTATAAACATACACCATTCCAACTCCCTATTGGTTTGTACGCAATCCCCGCCCCACAGCTGACTGCAGATGATCAAGAGTTTGTTCGATAGCGCTGCACAAGAGAAACATAAAAGAACCGCGAGAGCGATTAGAAAGCATGCGGAGTGTCTCCCCTCGCGATGCTTTGATATCATCCGCCATCCGTTTGTACAGTAACAGAACGCGGCATTCTGTCTTCAAATGGAAAAGTACGAAATAAACTCGCGCGTCACTTTCAGGTCAGTTCACATTCTCAAGCCTGTGTAAATGTATAGCTGGCTGCTGACACCACCTCATCTGTGTGATTTAAATAGTGTAACAATACCAATTTATATCATGTAACTTCAGTTGTTCAACTTAAATGACATTGTGCTGCGTGATGCTAAAGACATCTGTTGTTTTGTATATGCTAATAACTGCCCTAAATTTTATTTGCATTAACAAAACCTACTTAGCTGAATGCTTGAGTGTTAAATCAATGAAACACATAACCATACATACCAACTTTTTCTTTTGTTAATAGACACCAGCTGTTTCCTTAAACCTGACTTTTAATTTACTTACAATAAAGACAGTTAGTAGTTCTCCAAAATTGCTTGGATTTATACTGACTAAAGTAAAGTATACAAAAGTCCATTAGCTACACAAGTACAGATGCAGAAGTATAGGCTATAATATATAATTGTGTCAAAGGGTGACAATCTTTTGGGCGGAACCAAAGGTTGGGAAAGTTTGGTTCCGCCCGGATGTTTCCGCCCGGACCGGGAAGAGAAAACACCGGACATCCGGTAGCATCGCAAGGGCTGTAATCAGCCAAACTACGTACAGCTGTGAGTTATTAAGAGGAGCGCCGGGTGATTGGACGATGGCAACATCCAGGAGATTATGTAAGAGCAGTTTAAACCACAGTTTGTGTTGATGTTGTTCCTGTTGTTGGTGTGTATCGTAGCGCTGAGTTAGGCTCGCCTGGTACGCTATTTGGATCGCTGTACTTGCTCTCTCTCTCGTTTTGTATCGTGGACTTATGTTGATGGAGATACCGAAGACCTTATAGGTTGAAGATTAAACGGATATTGACATTGGATGAGAGAAACAAAGGAAGAAGAGACGTACCATTGTGAGTATACATCTGTGGAAAAGTGGTGTTGGCGACTGGAAACCGCCCTGTCTATGCATCTGGAGTCATTGCAGTATGAAATCAACATAGGGGAACGTGGGACGAAGAAAGTGCAGTAGTTGTGAGTAACAGAATCCATTTATGGAAGTGAATTGCATGTACTTGACCTGTATATCTTTTTGAGTGTTTCCAAAAGAGAGTGGGTGGCCCTACCCCTGAGTCAGCGTGGTGGGTGAGCCAAAGGGTCCTTGTGTTGAAACAGCTACAGTGACGAAAACAAACACTAGGCCGTGTTACCATCTCCATATTCTCGCCCAGAGCGAAGTGAAGGAAGACGGGCATCTATTGTGTGCACTGAGCGTGGTGGGTGAGTCTTTGGATGTAGAAATGTTCACTTGAAGTGGTGCTGTGTAATGCTGTGTATTGCAGTGAGATTGCTGTGTCTTGTCAGACGTACCCCCGCCTCCAGTCACTCGTCCCGGGGCGACGAAGAGGAAAGCGGTTCTAGAGTAAACCTGTATATGATTATGCTGTGAGTGTGTTTCAGTCTTAAAATCACGGAGTGGCATCCTGAAGTATTTTCGCAGCCAAACGCTTGGCGGACTTGTGTTTAGGAGTGGCGGTGAAGAACTGTGCAATTGGCGGTGTGTGAGTATTACATACAATATTGCTACCTTACCTGTGTCTTTTCATCATCGCAGAGCTAGAGGCGAAGGAGATCCGCCGCCCCGAGGTCTCTAGGACGGGGCGCCCCAGTCCAGTTTTTGATTGACCAACGGGTATCGAGGAAAGGGCAGCGCTCGACCCGGTGTGCCGGCGTGACATTCTCGCCCCTCTGTAGACCAATGAGCTCGCCGAGAGGGTCTTGGTCCCCGGCGTCATATAGAAACCACTGTCCAGTTGACGCATTGCGTAAGCCAGCTATCGTAAGTCCGCCACCCTGTAAAGTACAGCATAACCTGTTAAGTCTGCCGATCAACAGGGACGAGGAGTGTGTTGTGAGAGCTGTGAAGAGAACCATACCTACCCAGAAGCTGTAGTCCGCGCAGAGGTGAGAGAACCAATTGAAATCGATTCACTGTGCCCCTGTGTCCCAGCTGTCGTCTGTGGAGAGAGAGAGAGCCAGCGTGAACGCTAAGATACCGAGCTGTGAAGAGAACCATACCTACCCAGAAGCTGTAGTCAGCGAAGAGGTGAGAGAACCAATTGAAACCGATTCACTGTGTCTGTGTGTCCCAGCTGTCGTCTGTGGAGGAAGAGAGAATACAAGCGTGAGCGCTGAGGACAAGAGCTCTGGAGGAAAGCCATACCTACCAACAAGCTGGAGTCAGCGAAGAGGTGAGAGAACCATTTGAAATCGATTCACTGTGTCTGTGTGTCCCAGCTGTCATCTGTGGAGGAAGAGAGAATACAAGCATGAGCGCTGAGGAAACGAGCTGTGGAGGAAAGCCATACTTACCAACGAGCTGTAGTCAGCGAAGAGGTGAGAGAACCATTTGAAATCGATTCACTGTGTCTGTGTGTCCCAGCTGTCGTCTGTGGAGGAAGAGAGAGAACAAGCGTGAGCACTAAGGAGGCGAGCTGTGAAGGAAAATCATACGTACCAGAAGCTGTAGTCAGCGCCGAGGTGAGAGAACCATTGGAAATCGATTCACTGTGCCTTTGTGCCCCAGCTGTCGTCTGTGGAGGAATAGAGAGAACAAGTGTGAGCGCTAAAGAAACGAGTGGTGAAGGAAATCCATACTTACCAAGAAGCTGCAGTCGGTGAGGAGGTGAGAGAACCCTTTTGAGATCGATCCACTGTGTCCTCGTGTCCCAGCTGTAGTCTGTGGAGAGAGAGAGACCAGGAAAGGAGAGTGAGTCAACAAACAAGGAGCTGTGTGAGATAGGCGGCAAAGCGCCGTGAGCTACATACAGGTACACGGACAGGAAAAAGTCAATACCAACACTGATTGTAATTTGTTCTGCCTCCAGGAAGGAAGAGGAGTGCGCCACGGGCAGAAGGAACCAGAGGCGGGAGCCTGTTCCTCGACGCAACCCCCCACCTTCTGTCACTCATTCGGCCGTGGCCCCCTGGAGGGCAGAGCCTGACATTAGTTTTAATTTCCCTTTTCCCAATTCCCAGTACATTTTAAATATTTAAATAAATAAAGAATATTTTTTTATACTTACCTGTCCTCGTTGTTGTCTGGTCATTGGGTTGGTTTTGGGGACCTCCTCGAGGTGGAAGTTGAGAAGGGGCGTGGCTTAACCACTAGCAGCCAGCCCCTGGCTTGTGACAATTGCATATTTGTAGTTTGTGTTGCTGTCAAAATACAATTATAAATGATAACAATAGCATATTTCTATTCTCACACATACTATAGTGTGTGATTTTGTTGTTTTTTAACTAAAGAGGGCACCACTGTAAAAGTTTGGCCACCAGCGGCACTGCTCTGAAGATTGACTTTTTGCACCATTACAATATTTATAGGCAACTAGTCATCATATCTTCCTCTCTATAGAACACATGTTAATGCTCAGCAGTACACATATATGGTTCTTTAATGCAGTTGTTATCAAACATTTTTTACGGCCTCCCTTGTGTACAGTCGATTGACAAACATTCTAAAACTTAAAATTTGAATTAAACAAAACATATTAAATTATACAATTTATTGCTTTTGTTTAGTAGCCTTATTTTTCTGAGGTTTAATTACAGAATTTATAATAAAGTAATGTATTTCATAAAATATTATAAAACTGGGGCCCCTGGCACCATCTGGCGACATCCAGTTTGAGAACCACTGCTTTAATGTATTTGTTTGCATTGTATTAAAAAGCGTTCATTTTTAATGGGCATATACCTTATGTGGTTGAAACAGATAGCCTAGTGCAGGGGTAGGCAACATGGAGTGCCGATGTCCTGCAGTGTTTAGCTCCAGTCTAATCAAGCAGACCTGAACAAACTAATAAAGTTTAAAGTCACCTGAAACTACAGGTAACCAAGGTTTTATAAGGGTTGAAGCTAAAATCTGCAGGACATCGGCACTCCAGGACTGACGTTGCCTACCCCTGGCTCTAGTGCATCCCAAATTTTTTAACATTAACATTTTAATAACACTATAGTTATTATGGCCTTTAGAAACATTTTTTAGAGGAGATAGGGTAGTGCCCAAAAGGCCCCTGTGGTGCGGCCTAGGCTTTTTTCCGTAATGACATTTTTTTCCTTAAATTACTTTTCCTTTATACTTTAAGTAGTTTTGAAACCAGTAGTTTTTCACTTTTACTTGAGTAAAAAGCTTGAGTTGATACTTCAACTTCTACAAAAGTCTTTTTAAACCCGAGTATCTATATTTCTACTTGAGTAATGAATATGAATACTTTTGACACCACTGTGGACACGTCACGTCGTCTCACCAGGCCGAGCGCTGCCCTTCTCTGTCTGCCGTCTCGGCGATCGTATCCCGAGCAGGGGCGCCCCTTTGCAGAGACCCGGGACGGCGGAGTGCCTACACCCCACTCTCTGCAACAGTAAGTATTGGGTAGATCAACGCATCAACAATAATGACCTTTAATTGTACTCACACATCCACCGATCATTCAGTCCTTCACCGCCGTTTCTCCAGAAATACCCCAACGTCTGGACAGGAAATCGGTTCCGTAGCACCGCTTCGCTACGTAGACTTAAAGCGTATTCACAGCATAAATTCAGATATTCTCTGTTAAGACCGGCAACCTCTTTGTCTTCCTTTGACAGAGTGTACGAAGGCGGGGGTTTGTCTGACAAGACACACAGCAATACACAGCAGTACACAGCAGTACACAGCACCACGTCAAAAGTGTACGTTTCCACGACACAAAGACTCACCCACCACGCTCAAGTGTACATAAAGGACGCCCGTCTCTTTACACTTTGCCCAGGTCCGATGGTTGATGGGAATATTCGGTCTAACTGATGGTCTTGTCGCTGTGTCTAGCTTCCGTTGGATGTTTCCTCGGCTCACCCACCACGCTATCTCAGGGGTAGGGCCGCCCTCCTTCTCCTGGAGGTATCCACTGAAAATACAGGTTAGTGTACAAAGCGTCTTTACCAAATGTTATACTCACAGGCACAGTAAACGATAAATGTCACTGTCCTTTGCTTCCGATCCACACGACAGGCAAACATCAATCCTGCCAAGCAGGGCATCTCTCCAGCGTTTACACAAACCACTTGCAGGTCTGTACTCACAAATACTCCGTTTTCTTCTTACGTTATGGCTGCTCTTCCGATTTCATCCCTTCGGTTTCCAACCTTTAAGGTTCACAACACCTCTCCAACTGCACTGCTTCAGCCTGGGAAAGAGAGCCGGACCGCTACCAGCAACGCACCCGATGAGTATACACCACACTGCAATACAACGTCAACAACCAGCCCCGGGGTGCTCCTTTAAAGATCCACAGCTTGCCTTTCTTTCACCTCCTGTGGCTCTGTCCTCTTTCCGCTCGCTTTCAGCGATCCCCGGATCAACAGAGCCTTCGGGCTCTTCAAAAGGTGCGTGTCTTCACTCTGCCCTTGGCAAAAGGAGCTTTCCCCGTGTCAGTCGCCTCTCGTGTCCATCGCTCCTTTACTGGTGTTCCAGTAGAACTATTTATGTGTCTCATCAACCCCCAGCCTCACAATTTGCTTCATTGATGCTTCGCACCTGTGGCTCGTAAAGCCCCGATTGTGTTGCCCTTGGAAACCAGGAAGAATTTGGCCCGTGTTAAAATTTGGTCCGGGCGGAAACCATCTTCGGGCGGAACCAAGTTTCGCCATTTTCAGTTCCGCCCTATAAAAGTCACCCTGTGACCAGACCCGGCGCCAGACACAAATTCACGGACGGGCATTTCATTTTTCAGGGGGGGCACAAATGAGATCAACCTCATTGCAATGCATAATATCATTAATTATGAATTAAATGGACAAAAAGCGAGGAAGAACTAACATACCTCTCCATTAACGAAATACAACGGAGAAGTCGTAAAGATTGGACCAGCCTACTGAAGCAGTCTAAACGCAAATAAAACACGTCGCAGGGCTCGACATCAACGCTTGTCCGCTTAATATCAGAGACAAGTAGATTTTTTTAAAAGGCCAAGTGAAAGAAAATTTTACTTGCCCGACCGAACAAGTAGCCTAGTCTGATTAAAAGCGGCAATAACAATCACCAAAACACGATAATGATTCTGCATCCTTTAGTCTCAATGGCGACAGAAAGTGCATAATGTAATAACGCAAAGTTAAACAAATAAGCGCAGCAAACACAAAGTGTGTTAACAAAGTGGGTTAAACATACTGCGGTAAAAATGTGGAGTTTTTAATAACATGATACAGTTAAGCAGCATCACATCACAGTTGAAAATGTGACAGATTTCATGACAACAACAAACAAGTAATTAATATCAAGCCACTTACATTTTAGACGCAATGTTGACTGTGTTTTTGTTGTTTCAGCAGCGAAAATAGTTGAAAGATAACAGCAGAACCATAACGTGTCAGTCTCACTACAAATCGTGTCTTAACGTTAAGCGGTGGGGCGCGCTTAGCAAACAACCAAACATTTCCGCGCTCACTATTGACAAACCAATCAAATACTTTTAAAATAAATATTTTTTTAAATCAGACCAAACAGATTTTATTTTTTATTCAGGAGTTATATAACGCAAAACAATAACTTTTAATTAATAACAGTAGCCTATTGATTAAAACATGGAGCTGATGAACAGGTGAAGGGAGACCGCAGGCTCGTCCAGGGCGGGCACTGGTGACTCACAGGGCGGGCCCGGCCCCCTAAAGCCCGCCCATGGCGCCGGGACTGCCTGTGACACTACTTTATTTTCAGTTAGGTTAAAGGACGCCCAACAATCCAGCAATTTATTGGTAGTGAGATTATGGTAACACTTTATTTTACTGTGTCTTTGTTACACATGTTACATGTAATTATTATAGTAATAACAGTTAATTAGGCATAATTACATGCAACTAACTCTAAACCAAACCCTATTCCTAACCCTAAAGTAAGTACATTTTGTTGATGATTATTACTTGGTATTTAAATATATAATTACAATGTAACAGTGACGCCTTAAAATAAAGTTTAACCGAGATTATTTTTACGAACAAATATTAATTTTGTTATGACACTTTGTTAAATAAAGCTTAATTGTGTTAACCAAACGATTTCAACTTTGATAGAGTCACTTTGAGTGACAATGATACAAAAAGAAGGAGTACATAAAATATTTTCCATTGGGTTTACATTTATTTAAAGGGGCCATTGCACAAGACTTTTTTAAGATGTCAAATAAATATTTGGTGTCCCCAGAGTACATATGTGAAGTTTTAGCTCAAAATACCATATAGATAATTTATTATAACATGTTAAATTTGCCTCTTTGTAGGTGTGTGCCAAAATGTGCCGTTTTGGGTGTGTCCTTTTAAATGCAAATGAGCTGATGAAATTCAAACACTGATCACAATGATGGTGGTTTGTTGCAATTAAAATTAAATTGCGCTTTTCTCTGCACTAAATGGCAGTGCTGTGGTTGGATAGTGCAGATTAAGGGGTGGTATTAGAATAATAAGAGCTCTTTATGACATCATAAAGAGAGCCAAATTTCAACGACCTATTTTTTATGTGCTTGTAGAGAACGGTTTACCAATACTAACTTACTGGTTTGATCTTTTTCACACTTTCTAGGTTGATAAAAGCACTGGGGACCCAATCATAGCACTTTAAATGGAGAACAACTCAAAACACCTGCGTATATGAATCGCAAGGACACAGCATCAGGATCAGATGATCATTTTAGAAAACTTTTTCATTTGCTATTTAAAGGTAAGAAGTTGTGTACTTGCATGTAACCATAACATCAGTTTCTTTAATTATTTACTTTACAGATGAAATGCAACTTAAGGGTTGATTATAGGCCAAAAGAGTGAATAAACAACAAAGTATAATAACAAAATAACATCTATTTCACTACAGCGTTTAACACAGATCTGTTTATACTCTATTGTCTTTTACAAGAGTGCACCCAACTCTCACTTCTCTATTTTGTATATTCCAGTTATTCATTTTGAAATGCATCACCTAAATATGCACAAAGCCCTTTGTTTGAAGTATCTACAACAAACAAATCATTTTGAAAGGTTTGCCTAAATACAGACTGAATACAACATAAAAATACAGCTGCAAGTGTTTGTGTAAGGGTTTTGTCGTGTTTTGTTTGTATTCTGTTGTTATGTCTTTTATTTTGAAGTCATGTCTCTGGTCTTTTATTTGGAAATCCTGTCATGTCTCAATTCACTTTGTACTTCCTGTCTGTTCACTATAAATCTGGTTCACTGAGATAATTTCCTTGCGAACTATTGTATGTGTCAAGCTGCATTACCAAGCGTTCTCTGTTTAGTGCCTTGTTTCCTGTTCTGTTTCTTGTTCTAGATTTTGACCTGTTGCCTGTATTTTGGATTACACTATTGGATTGCCCTTTGGATTTGTTTGTCTGCCCCTTTGTGAATTTGAATAAACCTTCTTGCACATGGATTCTCATCTCTCTCGCTTTGTGTAAGCAGCCCACGTTACAGTTTGTAAGACCTTGAGACATTTAGGAGCATGCCTGTGCAGATATTCTGCATTGTTAGCAAATCTACTTTGGAAATTTGAAACACTAACATGTTGTCAGGATCCTGAATGTTATTAAGTGTATTTAGTCTTGTTTGGTGCCAGGATGCTGACAACCCCGTATACGTGTTCTGTGTTTGTGTGGAGAGTCATGTGACCTATGTGTTATGTGTGGCACGTGCTCTCCTGTCTTTAGTCTTAACCATACCCTCCTGTTTCCTAATTATGTATGATTAGTTTTCTCACCTGTTTGTTATTGTCCCCTAATTAGATTTCCTATTTATATGCCACTGTGTCTCTTGTCTTTGCCGGATTGTGTTTGTCATTGTGTTTGTACGTCGTCAGGAGTTCATCTAGTTTTGTCATGCCTGTTATTATTTCTTTCTTGCCTTGTTTACCCCCTCGAGGGAGTTTTTGTTCAATAATAAAAGTCTTTTGAGTTGAGAGCTGTCTGCACTTGGGTTCATCCTCCACCATCCCTGACACATGTATCCAGATAGGTACATTTTCTAAAGAAAATGTAAAGTGGTGCTTGCCGTGAGACAAAATTCGGGACAAACATTTTTAAAATAATGTTAACATGAGTCAAAAGAGCCCACCCCTATGTCTTTATAATATTCTAATGCAGAGATATAGGTTTTGCTAAACAGTGACATGGGAACTATTTTTGGATAATAAGGAGTGGCTTTCAAGCTTCCAATAATAGTGCTCCAAAGGCTCCTTGTGAGCTTGAATTGTATAAACATGGTATAACTGTTTTGGGATTGCATTATAACACCAACTAGTGGTCAAGCTCTGCAGTTTTTTCATGTTCCTGTAACAAAACCGCAATTGTTCCCAGGTTTCTGATACAATATGTCTGAGAGCGATGTTAGAGTATGAATATATTGCATTGCAATAGGTAGCGTTTAAGTATTCACATTAAATCGAAACTAAACAACAGGTTTATAAATTAAAATATTTAATAACAGTATTGACTTAAATGGTTAAAATGGTTACACTATAATTGCATTAAATGGTAAATAATATATGTACAAATAGCCTGTTTCCAATGTGTATGAGATATTACCTGTTAGTATAGAGAACAGAGAAAGAAGGACAGTTAGAAATCAATGAGAACTGGAGTCTTGGCCTAATGACCTGAAAAATATTGTCCTTTATCCTCTATTTATACTCTATCCCTTGACCATGTGACTAAACCTAACATGATACATTCAAATTTACCAATCAGAAGATCACCTTTAAACAACACTCTACTGGATAAACAACTCTACCAAAACTCAATGAGCACAGGAATGCAGATGCTACAGGATGGAAATAAGGGTTTTGATGGAGTAATAAATTCCTATATTTTCAATCTTACATTCCCTCAGACTGGGTCCATACATAAGTGTAACAAGTTTGGTGTTAATATTTTATTCTTATCATATATTATAGCCATTTACGTAAGTAAAAGTGGCCACACTACTTAAAACATTTAGGTGTGGTGTTGTAACAACAAGTCAAATGTTCAAACATTTTTTATAACTATTGATATTCTGTGCCTAAGGAATGTTTCTGCACTGGACTGGGTCCAATCACACAAAAAACCAACATACATCCAACAAATGATTTGACTGAGACCAGTGGTTCTTGAGGAAAAGTTGTTCAGAATTAGGAGATCTATCAAATGATACGAGTATCTTGTTTATATCTGAAACACTGCATAATACACTTTTTGTTCAACCTTTCAAAAGACCTTCGGGATCAAGAGTTAAACAGTCCCATCGAGTTTCGTTCTGATTGGCCTCCGTTAACCTTGTCAAATAGCTGCATAAATTAATTGGTCGAAGGCAGCTATGTTTTTTGAGCTATGTGAAAGTCCTTTTAACCATTGATGGTACCTTGTACAAAGAATAGACTTGCCAAGTTTCAAGTTGATTGGTACGAGATTTCTGTAGTTACATCTATTTTTGTTTGAGGTTGTGTTATAGTGATAACTAGTGGTCAAGCAGCGCAATTTTTTGCATGTGATCTCAGACTGGGCCCATACACATATGTACCAAGTTTGGTGTTGATTTCTCATTCCTGTCCTTAGTTATAGCCAATTAAGTCAAAGAGGCTCTGTCCCATTGAATGTTGGGTGTGGCGTTTTGGTGGTGAGTCAAAAGTTCGACTTTTTGATAATGATTGATAATCAAACTCCAAAGAATATTTCAGCACTGGTTTGTTCAATCGAGCCTTGTTCGCAAAAAGAGTTTTTGGACAAAATCCAAAATGCTGGCAATAAATTATTTTTAATAAGGGAAATCAAATCATCTGATATTGGGACAAAAATTGTGGAAGTTATGAGCAACACTCCCCCCCTCATTTCTGCTTGACCCCCTAATAAACATCCTCTGTTAATTCTTATATGAAATAAACTAACATAATTTATCAAACTGCATTTATTAGATGCAATTTATTATTTTGTGGCAATAATCGCTTTCCGGAGTCGAATCCAGAATCTCATTTTACTCAGCGGGTCTCTACTCCACTTCAGGTATGTGTTCTTTTTCAGATGTTTGTGAAGACCAAACACTTTCTTAGTCTTCCTCTCCTCCACATCTTCCAGAATGATGATGATGATGTTGGCATTGCGTTCCATCACAAACCAGGACTGAGCTATTTCAAACTCAAAGCGACACCAGTCACTGTCAATAAAGTGTTGAGACACAACCACGATGACTTTACGGCTACCCATTATTCCTTCATCAATAATATTAGAGGCGATGGATTTTCCGGCTTCAAAGTCCCGCATGTGAAGGCAAAGCTGAATAGGTGGGATGCCGTTCTCCAGATTTTCCATCAGTTCATTCATGACCCACATTTCATCATAACTTGAAAAAATCACAAATGCATCATAGGCAAATTCTTGTTGTCTGGCTGATCTGTAACCTCTCAGTAGTACACAGGAGTATTTCAGATAAAACTGAAACCTATAAACCAGGACTGATAAAACAGCCACTACCAACACAAAACATATCAATAAAACAATTGTGAGTTTTGTTCTGTGCATACAGCTGTCAATGTCAAAATCATATACTGTAAAATCTGAGCTCTGTGAAGAGGTTTTACATAACATGTTATGTGGCTGATCCAACATCTGCTGATGATTGATGATCCACAAAATAAAATCTGTGTGAGAGCAGGAGCAATCGAAGGGGTTAAAGGACAAACCAAACACTGAAAGATTTGTGGGCAACTTCTGGAGAACATCAAGTGAGATACTAGTAATGCTGTTTTGAGTTAGATAAACTGATGTTAATTTCTTCAGATTTGTGTTGGTCAGAAAATCTATAGTCATTAACTTGTTTCCACTGAGATTTAAAATCTTAAGCCTTCGAAGATCTTTGAAAGAGCTTGGATGTAATTTGTCAATGTGGCAATACGACATATCAAGATACTCTAAATATGTGAGATTATTAAATAAATATCTTGACACATCAGCATGAAAACTATTACCAGCTATCTTAAGAACTTTCAGACTGATCAGCCCAAAAAAGCAGTATATGTTAGCAAATGTGATGCTTGAGTAAGAAAAATCCAGGTAACTTAAATTCTTTAAGTTAGATAAACCCGAAAAGTACTCCACACCTCCAACCTTTGTATGGTGTAAATCCAGAATCTCAAGGGAATCAAGACCATCAAATGCTCCTGCTGTAAAATCTATTTGTGAATTTCTACTCAAATTTAAGTATTTGATTTGAGGAATCCCAGTCAAAAATCCAGAGCAGCATGCTCTTACAGCAATATCATTAGAGCTCAGATCCATATACTGAAGTTTAGGCAAATCTTTAAAGACTTCTGTTCGAGTAGTTGCGCTTTTTGTTATTACTAGTTTTTCTAAAGAGTGAAGATGTGAAAGTCTGCTACCTGGCAAAGTTTCTAATAGATTAGATATCAAGTAAAACTCCTTAATGTCATGAAATTGCAGATATGGGAAATTATAAAAATAGCCTCCTTTGACCACTACTTTTGTAGCATTAAACATACACTGAAAAATATTAATTTGATCACTGGGCCTTGCTTTTAGGTAATAATATATCTCCTGAAAATGTATAGAGCACAGGCCATCTAAAAAGTCTGTGTCCAATGAATAAAACATCCGTGTACCTCTGTATCTTCCAAACATCAGTGTCTTGACATGAAGTCCATAAAGAGCTTTCAGACCAAATTTCTGTGCATTCTTTGAAACAAAAGCAGATCGTATGTCCAGCTCTCTCAGATAAATGTCTTTGAAAGCTCCTGGTTCAATGTATAATAAAGGATTCCTACAAAGTATTAAAGTCATGTTCCTGCCAATCTCTCGCAGTACAGTGGTGTGATCAGATTTTATGATGGATATATTATTAGCATGTAGATCATACACAGTGAAGTCTATAAAACTGCTCATATATGGAGGAAGAGTCATGGACTGAAGGTTATTTGTCCCAACTTTAAGTTCCCGTAGTTTGGTCAGATTGTTCATATGAAACTGTAGGGAAGTGAGACCGACATCCACAAGAACCAGTCGCTGTAGATTATGTAAGATATTAAAGCATTCAAGTCCATAATGTGTAACAGGGTTCCCAGTCAAAATCAAAGCTGTCAAATTCTTCACGTTGTAGAAAGCATCGTCTTCAATGTGTATGATGTTGCATCTGAAAGCAAATTTTAATTTACTTTCACATCTTTCACAACTGAGAATTAGATGACAAATGTAAGACTTACCTTGAAAGATCAAGAACTTGCAAAAAGGAGAAAACCGGGAATACAGTCTTCTGTAAGTATCTCAAGACATTAAAACTGAAATCAAGTGTTTGAACAGAGGAGGGTATACTGGCTGGTATATAGCTGAGGTTTCTTCCCATACATGAGTAATGCAGATTCTCAGTAATCTAAGGTTGTCAAAAAATGTACAAAAAACAACTGGATAAGTAATAAAAACCAGTTAGTTCAATGGTAAACAATATATAATTTAAGAAAACTTACTTGTGTGCATGATTCTTCAGCACCTACAGAAATAAACATCATAAAAGCAGTTAAAGAAAAGTAATTCATCTTGATGCCCTTATCTCTATCTGTAATAGAAATATGTGCCAGACTTGGTAGAATTTACCAAATATGAGGAACAAATGTCATTGTTTTAACAAAGAGGAACTACAGGTGAAGGTCAGTCAATGGCATTACACCCAAGTGGGTGTGGAAGGCAGCACCTCTTCAAAAAACTAATGAGAAAATTAAAAATCAAAAGATTTGTTACAAAATTGGAAATCAGGTGGTATATAAATAACAACTTGTCCAGCGGTGACACTAGTGGATAGAGACACAGCACTGCAGACCAACACTAAACCACCAGAAACAGTACAGTAGAGTATGGAGACAGATCCCCATTTTCATACAAAAAATGAAAGAGACTGTTGGGAATATTCAATATAGCGGATATAAGTAAGTTCTGTCTTCTAAGTAAAAGTGCCAAAGTTCTATTGAGCATCAGCATGGCCACTCGCTTTGAAGTACAGATAACGTCTCGGTTACGTATGTAACCCTCGTTACCTGAAGGAAGGGAACGGAGACGTCACGTCGTGACCGACGTATCTACTTCGAGAACTATCAGAAACGCCAATGAACTTGGCATGCAGGTATTTGCATAATGCCGGCGCCGCCCCGCCAGGTGCGTATATAAGGCGCAGGTGCATAATACCAAATCAGCTATATTATTGCTGAGAAGCCGAGCAACAGTGCCCGGCCTGAAACAGCAATGGAACAGCAAACTGTGGCGACGGGACGTGACGTCTCCGTTCCCTTCCTTCAGGGAACGAGGGTTACATACGTAACCGAGACGTTCCCTTTCAGTCGGTCACTACGCCGTCACGTCGTGACCGACGAATTGGGAATCCCTACCAAAATGCCACTGCAGCTGAACCCTTCCAGTGCCTGCAAAAGCCCTCCACCCTCCACATAAAGGGGCGGAACCTAAGGCAAAATGCAGAAGGCCGGTCACTACCTGTTCCTTAACCCACGATAGTGTAGCAGCGAACTGGGGGAAGCGTCTAAACTGAGCGGAGCTAGAACACTGCGGAAGCCATCCCCTAAGAAGGTTAAATGGATGACATAAAATATATGAAACAACCGCCAGGTTGCTCAAAAACAGTCTCTGAACAATACATGGTATGTCGAGAGATGCAGAGCAGGCTCTGCTAAGGAAAACGTGGAGGATTAGAACCCCACGGACTATACACACAAATGAACCCCACGTAGGGGACAAATGTGGATGCCTAGCCTACACAGGTTTACAGAGAATACATCAGTGATAGTTGACAGCGGATGCTCCGCAACACCAGCTATCAGGGCGGTGGAGGAGAGGCAAAAACAGTTTTTGTGACGTTTTTGCCCCGATGGCCTTCCATATTGGTGCAACTGTACAGCACCAAAATAGAGGCTCCAAACCGACACACAAGCCGACCCTCGGCATTCTTAACTAGTTAGTAGAAAGAACCCGAGTGGAAACCGGTTCGACACGAACACTATAGAATCTTGTGAACGTATTAGGTGTCGCCCAGCCTGCAGCTCTACAAATATCTGTTAGCGAGGAACCGCGAGCCAGTGCCCAAGATGATGCCACACTGCGTGTAGAGTGGGCACGTAAATTAAATGGACAAGGCACATTCTGCTTTTGATATGCAAGGGCTATAGTATCCACAATCTAATGGGACATCCTCTGCTTGGTGACAGCTTTTCCTTTCTGCTGACCACCGTAACAAACAAAGAGCTGATCTGAGGTCCTAAAACTTTGCGTCCTGTCTATATACACACGTAGTGCACGAACAGGGCATAACAAAGCCATGGCTGAGTCTCTGATCTTGATCTCTGAAAGGAGTGGTGGGAACTTTGGGCACAAAGCCGGGCCGGGGTCTCAGTGTTACGCTGGATGCAGCTGGCCCGAACTGAAGGCACGATTCATCGACCGAAAATGCATGAATATCCCCTATCCTCTTAACAGAAGCCAAAGCAAGGAGAGTTAATGTTTTCATAGTAAGAAATTTAACACTCACACTATGCAGAGACTCAAATGGGGCTTCCTGGAGTGATTTCAGCACCAAGGACAGGTCCCAAGGAGGAATAGAGGGAGGACGCGAAGGATTCAGTCTTCGAGCGCCTCTGAGAAATCTAATGACCAGGTTGTGCTGACCCACTGTTCTACCGTTTACGGGTGAATGGTGGGCTGATATCGCCGCGATATCGACCTTAATAGTGGATGGTGACAGCCTATTCTCCAAACGACGCTGGAGATATAAAAGCACAACACTAATCGAGCATTCTCGGGGGTTTTCACTTTGGGAAGAACACCAGTCGACAAACAGGTTCCATTTAAGCGCGTAAGCCTGTCTCGTAGACGGCGCTCGCGCAGCAGCAATAGTGTTAGATACCTCTGGCGGTAAATCACTCATATCCTCCGTGCCCCGTCCAGAGACCACACATGGAGGTTCCACAGGTCGGGGCGCGGGTGCCATAATGTGCCCTCTTGTTGAGAAAGAAGGTCCTTCCTCAGGGGAATCTTCCACGGAGGGGCTGTCGCGAGGAGAGAGAGTTCTGGAAACCCACTCCTGGTTGTCCAATACGGTGCCACCAACAGCACGCTCTCCTCGTCCTCCCGGATTTTGCATAGGGTTTGCGCAATGAGGCTCACAGGAGGGAACGCATATTTGCGCATGTTTCGCGGCCAGCTGTGTGCCAGTGCATCCACGCCGAGCGAGTCGTCGGCTAGTGAATAGAACAGGCGACAATGGGTCGTCTCTGGGGAAGCAAACAGATCTATCTGCGCTTTGCCGAAACGTCTCCAAATTTGCTGAACCGCAATGGGGTGGAGCTGCCATTCTCCGGGACGCGCAGCCCGAGAGAGCGCATCCGCCTCTACATTGAGCATGCCCGGGATGTAAATGGCACGAAGAGACCTCAAATTCTTCTGACTCAAAGTGGGGAGGTGACGGGCGAGATGCGACAGGTGACGCGAGCGTAAACCGCCTTGACGATTGATGTACGCCACGGTCGCAGTGTTGTCTGTTCGAACTAATACATCTTTGCCCCGTAACTCGTTGCTGAAACGGACGAGCGCAAGATATACAGCCCACATTTCCCGGCAGTTTATGTGCCAATGCAGCTGGGGTGTTGTCCAGACCCCCGAAGCCGCAAGCCCATCGTACGTGGCCCCCCACCCCGTGTCTGAAGCATCTGTGCATACTATCGCATGCCTGGAGACCTGTCTCAGAGGCACACCGGCTCGGAGAAACGCACGGTCTAACCACGGAGTGAAAGTGCGACGACACGCAGGTGTAATGATAACACGGTGAATGCCGCGCAGCCACGCTCTCCTCTGGACTCGATCGTGAAGCCAATGCTGAAGCGGTCGCATATGAAGCAGTCCGAGCGGAGTTACAGCTGCGGCTGCTGCCATATGCCCCAAAAGCTTCTGAAATTGTTTCAGCGAGACCGCGCTCTTGCTCTTGAATGTATTCAGGCAAGTCAGAATCGACTGTACACGCACTTCTGTTAGACGAGCTGTCAAATCGATCGAGTCCAGTTCCATACCGAGAAAAGAGATTCTCTGCACGGGGCAAAGCTTGCTCTTTTCCCAGTTGACCCGAAGACCCAAACGAGCGAGGTGTTTTAAAGTTAAATCTCTGTGATCGCACAGCGTCTGACGTGTTTGAGCTATTATTAGCCAATCGTCCAGATACGCGAGAATGCGCACACCTCTCTCTCTCAGGGGTTTTAAAGCCCCCTCCACTACTTTGGTGAATACACGGGGCGACAGAGAGAGCCCGAATGGGAGGACTTTGTACTGGTATGCTCGCCCCTCGAACGCAAAGCGGAGAAACGGCCTGTGCCGGGGGAGAATCGATACATGAAAGTACGCGTCCTTCAGGTCGATAGATGCGAACCAATCGTTTGGACGAATGCATGGAAATATGCGTTTGGGCGTCAACATTTTAAATGGCATTCTGTGAAGTGCACGGTTCAGCGAACGCAGGTCCAGGATCGGTCGCAAGTCGCCGCTTTTCTTGGGTACAATAAAGTAAGGGCTGTAAAACCCCGACCTCATCTCGGCTGGAGGGACCGGCTGGATCGCGTCTTTCGCCAATAAGACAGCGATCTCCGCACGGAGGACGTGCGCATCGGCAGCTCTCACCGTAGTGAAACGATCGGTGTACCCGTGGCGGGCGCAACGGAGGTGATCGCCGGTGTGTGCATAACGGCCGCACCGACAGCAGTGTTGTGTGTGATAACACTCACCTGAGTCCGTTGCTGGGTGGTTGAGTAAGGGAGGCTCTGCTGAAGACACCTCACGCCACTCGATGCACCCTCTGGCGAAGGAGGAGGGAGATGATGGGTTATGAGCCCGTAGCTGTCTCCTACCGCCTGAGAAGTTGGAGAGCGCGGTGGGGTTATGAGCCCGACGGCGCGTGCGGTGACCTTGGTCGCACGAAGCGCCAGATCCGTAGCCGCACGTAGTTCAGAGAACTCCGCCGAGTCGTGACCTCCCGCGTGCAGGTCCCTCAGAGCCTTAGCCTGGTGAACCTGCAGCAATGCCATGGCATGCAGGGCAGAGGCTGCCTCCCCACAAGCCTTGTAAGCAGCACCGGACAGCGCCAAAGACTGCTTACAGGCCCGTGAGGGGAGAGTAGGCTGGTCCCGCCAGGAGGAAGCGACACCGGCCGGACACAACTGCATCGCGACCGGGCGCTCCACTGACGGGATACCAGTGTACCCCTTGGCATCCCCACCCTCGAGAGAGGTGAGAGGTGAAGGCTGATACGGCCGGTTCCGGGCGGAAAACGGGGTTTTCCACGACCGCGTCAGATCTTCATGCACCTCGGGGAAGAAAGGCACCGGGGGCGAGGACTGAGAAGCCCTGGCACCCCCGAAGAACCAATCATCGAGGCGACGGTTCAGGTGGGGGAGGTTTAGTCCACTCCAAGCCGACCGCCTCCGCCGCCCGAGCGAGCATGGCTGCCATCTCAGGGTCGAACGCAGAAGCCGCAACCTGGCCCGAAGGCGGGAGCGGATCCGGATCGACGTCCGAGGCTGACAACCCCCCCTCCGACGTTACGGTGGACATCGCGTCAGGTGGAGGCTCGACAGAGCGCGAGGACACCGTAGAACACGGGCCGCTCGTCTCCATCGGGACCTCCGCTGGCAACGGATCAGGGCGCTGGGAGCTACTGGACGAACCAGCAGACCGACCCAGCACCGTTATACGGAGGTCATCCTTCGCAAGTTTGGTAGCTGCGCCCTTAGCAGCACCAGACTGGGAAGGCGGGAGCCGTTGCCGGAGGAACGACACCCGTCTCCGCAAATCCGCCATAGTCATGCCCTCGCAGATGGGGCATGAGCTATCACGCAACGCTGCCTCTGCGTGCTGGAGCCCCAGACACGAAAGACAACGCTTGTGGCCATCCTGGGGGGCGATGAACACACCGCATCCAGAAACGGAGCACGGACGGAAATCCATCTTTAAAAAGACGACCCCGACCGTGACTCGAATGAGTGCCTGTCTTTAAAAAGACACAAAGCTCAAACGTGCTGCTCTTTTAGGAAATCACTCTTTGTGCAAGCTGGTGAAACACACAGGGAGAGGCAACGCACTCACTCGAACTCAAGTCCTAAATTAAAGAGACAGAGAGAGAGAGAAAGGGTGGAGAAAAAACACTGCGAGCCTCCGCTGAGGTGTCTTTGCCCAACCAACTTCAGCAAGCTGAGATCTTATTTTCCCCTTCAGAACAGGATCTACAAAGATCAGTTTGGAAGCTTCTCGAGAGCAGATGTCTGCCGGCTTCGAAGCAATAAAAGCTGATTTGGTATTATGCACCTGCGCCTTATATACGCACCTGGCGGGGCGGCGCCGGCATTATGCAAATACCTGCATGCCAAGTTCATTGGCGTTTTTGATAGTTCTCGAAGTAGATAGGTCACCCGCGAAGCGATTCCCAATTCGTCGGTCACGACGTGACGTCGTAGTGACCGACTGAAAGGGAACTTGAAGTGAGAACTCTCATGGGTATAGAGCACTACCCTACTGAAAAATCCAGCTAAAACCAGCATAAGCTTGTGAGCTGGTTTAAGCTGGTCTCCCAGCTTGGTTTAAGCTGGTTTTGCTAATGTAGGAAGCTGGTTTTGCTGGTGTAGCAAGCTGGTGTAGCTGTGTTTTGGTCACTTTTTAAGCTGGTCTAGCTGGACTTAGCTGTTCAAGCTGAAAGGCTAGCTGATCCACCAGCATGACCAGCTTTGTCAGGCTGGGAGGACCAGCATAAACAAGCCAGTGCCACCCTAAACCAGCGAAAACCAGCCACCAGCTTATGATGGTTTAGCTGGATTTTTCAGTAGTTTACTGTCTCATGTGTGTGTGTTTTAAAGAATAAAGAAAGACATATGCTACTTTATTTTCAGTTAGTACCTTAGATTAAAGCCAACAATCCAATATTGGTAGTGAGATTATTTTTACGAACAAATATTAATTTTGTTATGACACTCGGTTAAATAAAGCTTCATTGTGTTAATCAAACAATTTCAACTTTGATACAGTCACTTTAAGTGGCAATGATACAAAAACAAAACATGAGTACATAAAATGTTTTCCATTGGGTTTACATTTATTTAAACAGAGAACAACTCAAAAACACCTGGGTATATCAAATGGATCGCGAGGACACAGCACCAGGATCAGATTATCATTTTAGAAAACTTTTTCATTTGCTATTTAAAGCAGTTGTGTACTTGCATGTAACCATAACATCAGTTTCTTTAAGTATTTACTTTACAGATGAAATGCAACTTAAGGGTTGATTATAGGCCAAAAGAGTGAATAAACAATAACATATAATAACAAAATTACATCTATTTCACTACAGCGTTTAACACAGATCTGTTTATACTCTGTTGTCTTTTACAAGAGTGCATCCAACTCTCACTTCTCTATTTTGTATATTCAAGTTATTCATTTTGAAATTCATCACTTAAATGTGCACAAAGCCCTTTGTTTGAAGTATCTACAACAAACAAATCATTTTGAAGAGTTTGCCTGAATACAGACTGAAGACAACATGAAAATACAGCTGCAAGTGTTTGTAAGACCTTAAGAGCATGCCTGTGTAGATATTCCGCATTGTTAGCAAATCTACTTAAAATTTGGAACACTAACATGTAACTAGATAGGTACATTTTCTGAAGAAAATGTAAAGTGGTGCTTGCCGTGGCAAAATTTGAGACACAAAATGTTACAATAATGTTAACATGAATTAAAAGAGCCCACCCCTATGTCTTTATAATATTCTAATGCAGAGATATAGGTTTTGCTGACATGGTACTCTGTTTGATTGTTAGAGAGTAAATTGGCATTGGTCAATGATTATGCTCCTAGCCACAAGTGAAACAAGCCCAAACCCATGTCTCTATGATGTTCTGATTCATAGATATAGGTTTTGCTAAACTGTTGCATGAGGACTATTTTTGGGTGCTAAGGAGTGGCTTTTTCAGCTTCCAATAATAATGCTCCAAAGGCTCCTTGTGAGCTTAAAACGTATAAACAAGCCCCAGTTTCTTTATGACATTTAGATTTGATGATATAACGGTTTGGGATTGCATTACACCAACTAGTGGTAAAGCTCTGCAGTTTTTTGCATGTTCCTGTAAGGGTTCTCAGGTTTTGGAAGGAGAACAAAATCGCAATCGTTCCCAGGTTTGAGAGCATTGCTAGAGTATGAATATATTGTATAGCATTTAAGTATTACCATTAAAACAAAACTAAACAACAGATTTATTAATAAAAAGGTTTAATAACAATACTGACTTAAAGTTACAATTGAAATGGTTACACTATAAATGCATGAAATGGTAAATAATACATGTACAATTAACTGTTTCCAATGTGTGTGAGATATTACCTGATAGTATAGAGAACAGAGAAAGAAAGTTAGGAATCAATGCGAACTGGAGTCTAGGCCTAATGACCTGAAAAATATTGTCCTTTATCCTCTATTTATCCTCTATCCCTTCACCATGTGACTAAACCTAACATGATACATTCAAATTGACCAATCAGAAGATCACCTTTAACCCCCAGTCTACTGGATAAACAACTCTACCTAAAGTAAATGAGCACAGGAATGCAGATGGTACAGAATGGAAATAGGGGTTGTGACAGAGTAATAAATTCCTATATTTTCAATCTTACATTCCCTCAGACTGGGTCCATACATAAGTGTACCAAGTTTGGTGTTAATATTTTATTCCTATCATATATTATAGCCATTTAAGTAAAAGTGGCCACACCACTTCAAATATTTAGGTGTGGTGTTGTGACGATGAGTCGAATGTTCAACATTTTTGATAACTATTGATATTCGGTGTCTAAAGAATATTTCTGCACTGGATTGGTTTTGATCGCCTGAAAAACCAACATATATCGAATCAATGATTTAACTGAGACCATTGGTTTTTGAGGCAAAGTTGTTCAGAATTAGGAGATCTATCAAATGATATGAGTATCTTGTTTATATCTGAAACACTGCAAAATACAAAATCACTTAAACACTGAAAAAACGTGATACCGCCCCTGGTGGCTGGTTTTTGTTCAACCTTTCCAAAAACCTTTGGGATCAAGAGTTAAACAGTCCCATTGAGTTTCGTTCTGATCTGCCTCCGTTAACCTTGTCTAATAGCTGCATAAGTTCATTGGTCAATGGCGGCCATGTTTTTTGAGCTATGTGAAAGTCCTTTTAACCATTGATTGTACCTTGTACAAAGACTAGACTTGCCAAGTGCCATGATTTATAATCAAACGTCAATCAATCCCCCCCCCCCGCATTTGTGCTTGACCCCCTAATAAACATCCTCTGTTAATTCTTATATAAAATAAAGTAACATGATTGATCAAACTACATTTATTCGATGCCATTTATTATTTTGTGGCAATAATCGCTTTCCGGAGTCGAATCCAGAATCTCATTTTACTCAGCGGGTCTCTACTCCACTTCAGGTATGTGTTCTTCTTCAGATGTTTGTGAAGACCAAACACTTTCTTAGTCTTCCTCTCCTCCACATCTTCCAGAATGATGATGATGATGTTGGCATTGCGTTCCATCACAAACCAGGACTGAGCTATTTCAAACTCAAAGCGACACCAGTCACTGTCAATAAAGTGTTGAGACACAACCACGATGACTTTACGGCTACCCATTATTCCTTCATCAATAATGTTGGAGGCGATGGATTTTCCGGCTTCAAAGTCCCGCATGTGAAGGCAAAGCTGAATAGGTGGAACTCCATTCTCCAGATTTTCCATCAGTTCATTCATGACCCACATTTCATCATAGCTTGAGAAAATCACAAATGCATCATAGGCAAATTCTTGTTGTCTGGCTGATCTGTAACCTCTCAGTAGTACACAGGAGTATTTCAGATAAAACTGAAACCTATAAACCAGGACTGATAAAACAGCCAATACCAACACAAAACATATCAATAAAACAATTGTGAGTTTGGTTCTGTGCACACAGCTGTCAATGTCAAAATCAGTTACTGTAAAATCTGAGCTCTGTGAAGAGGTTTTACATAACATGTTATGTGGCTGATCCAACATCTGCTGATGATTGATGATCCACAAAATAAAATCTGTGTGAGAGCAGGAGCAATCGAAGGGGTTAAAGGACAAACCAAACAATGAAAGATTTGTAGGCAACTTCTGGAGAACATCAAGTGAGATACTAGTAATGCTGTTTTGATTTAGATAAACTGATGTTAATTTCTTCAGATTTGTGTTGGTCAGAAAATCTATAGTCATTAACTTGTTTCCACTGAGATCTAAAATCTTAAGCCTTCGAAGATCTTTGAAAGAGCTTGGATGTAATTTGTCAATGTGGCAATACGACATATCAAGATACTCTAAATATGTGAGATTATTAAATAAATATCTTGACACATCACTGTGAAAACTATTACCAGCTATCTTAAGAACATTCAGACTGATCAGCCCAAAAAAGCAAAGGGTGTTCTCAAACGTGATGCTTGAAAAGGACAAATCCAGATACCGCAAATCCTTCAAGTTAGACAAAAGTGAAAAGTGTCCAATATCCAAAACCCTTGTATGGTGGATATCCAAAATCTCAAGGGATTCAAGACCATTAAATGCTCCCAAGCGAAATCCGATTTCTGCATTTAGACTCAAATTCAAGTATTTGATTTGAGGTGTGCCAGACAGCAGTGTTATGCAGCAATCTAACGTCAGTTTGTTAGAGCTCAGATCCAGATACCGAAGTTTAGGCATGTCAGTAAAGGTGCCACCGCGGAGATGTGAAGAGTCTGTTATCACAAGTCTTTCTAAAGTATGGAGATGTGAAAGTTGTTGACCTGGCAAAGCCCATAACATACTGGAAATTAAATAAAGATCCTTTAGTTTATTAAAACGCACATACTCCATTTGAGGAATGTAAGCCCGTTTTACTGTTATATTTGTGGCATTAACCATGCACCGAAAAATGGGAATTTGCTTATCAGGCCTTTCTGATGTGTAATAATATATCTCCTGAAAATAAATAGAGCAAATGCCATCTAAAAGCTCATCATCCAACGAGTTAAAGCTATACGTGTCCCTGTAATTTCCCAATATTAGTCTCCTGACATGAAGTCCATAAAGAGCTTTCAGACCAAGTTCTTGAGCAGAAGATGAAACAAATGCAGATCGTATGTCCAGCTCTCTCAGATAAATGTCTTTGAAAGCTCCTGGTTCAATGTATAATAAAGGATTCCTACAGAGTATTAATGTCATGTTTCTGCCAATCTCTGGCAGTACAGTGGTGTGATCAGATTTTATGAAGGATATATTATTAGCATGTAGATCATACCCAGTGAAGTCTGTAAAACTGCTCATATATGGAGGGAGAGTCATGGACTGAAGGTTATTTGTCCCAACTTTAAGTTCCTGTAGTTTGGTCAGATTGTTCATATGAAACTGTAGGGAAGTGAGACCGACATCCACCAGAACCAGTTGCTGTAGATTATGTAAGATATTAAAGCATTCAAGTCCATAATATGTAACAGGGTTCCCAGTGAGAATCAAAGCTGTCAAATTCTTCACATTGTAGAAAGCATCGTCTTCAATGTGTATGATGTTGCATCTGAAAGCAAATAATTTTAATTTACTTTCACATCTATCACAACTGAGAATTAGATGACAAATGTAAGACTTACCTTGAAAGATCAAGAACTTGCAGAAAGGAGAAAACCGGGAATACAGTCTTCTGTAAGTATCTCAAGACATTAAAACTGAAATCAAGTGTTTGAACAGAGGAGGGTATACTGGCTGGTACATAGCTGAGGTTTCTTCCCATACACGAGTAATGCAGATTCTCTGTAATCTAAGGTTGCAAAATTTAGTTAAATGGTAAACATTCTAAAATTTAAGAAACTTAAATCGTCAAATTTTACAAGTATTTACTAAAAACTAAGTTAACATTTATAAAAACACAAATTTAAATTGAGAAAACTTACATTTGTGCACAATTCAACAGCACAGATTATGCACAGAAAAGCACTTACACTAAAGAAATTCATTGTAAGTGCTCTTACCTAGATGCTGTCATAAACTGTTATTTTTTGCCAATTTGTTGAATATGAGGAACAAATTTCATGGTTTTACACAAAGGGAACTGTAAGATGACTTTAATGACAATTGGCCCTTTTGTTTCCTTTTCTACATCTGTTAAACAGTGGCTATTGGATAATCAAATGTGAACTAACGGCTTTAGGTGGTGTGTTTTGTTAGTTATGATAATGTCAATTATGATATAATTGTTTATTGAAAATTCGATTTTTTTTATGCATTTGTGATATTTAACATAATAACCTGCCTGGGACTACAAATTAAAACTGTAAGACCGTATGGCTTAATTTGGCATATTTTCATGCGCCTATATATTGCGTGTTTATAAAAGTCAATTGTCTCGTTTTTTAAAAACTTTTAACTCACCAGAAGGCCCATGCCTAATTTGGTTTTAAACAATTATAGTGACTATTCTATAAATTATATTTCCTTTTATTTATATGTGCACTGTAAAAAACATGCAATTTAACCTATTTCTAAGTTGACTTGTAAGAAGTTGACACGTTAAAACAGGTTAAATTTGTTTAACTTAATTTAAGCTTCAGTAACAAAAATATGCTGATATATATTTTTTACAGCATGATATACATTATATATTATACCATATATTGCATAATATGTGGTTGCTATATATAATGAAATAAAATTATATTCAATCATTTTAAATAAGCAATACTTGCTAATGATATGGTTCATTGACTATTTCAACAAACGTGATCTATTTAAAGTTCTCTAAATCCAATTAAAGCAGCAGGATGTATATTGCACATTTAAATTATTTACATTTGTAGCGTCTGCACCAATGTAGCCCCTCTAACACAGATGATACACAAAACGTAAGTATTTTAGAGCTGCCAGCAGATGGCGTTGTATACAAATGTAACTCATACTTTTTTTTAATGTGTTGTACACAAATACCTTATTTGGTATCTACCCAAACAACAAAATGTTCCTGTTACCAACTTAAGCTTCAAAGTTTGATCCCAGCTGTAACACTTTTAAAAAGGCGCAGTTCATTTTCGAATAAAAACCATTAAAGGTTACTTTCCCAAATATTAAATACAATAAGCCTTGAGTAAACACAGTTAGTCGCTTGTTTTAAAGAAACAATATAAACCTGTTGATAGTCAACAGCCTTTATTTATCCATATATGTGAGCCACTCAAAGATGGGGGAGATAGACAAACGGGACAAGAATTTATCACTATAGAGGGCAATCAACATGTGGATCAATGGCATTGTAACTTTAACCTCTAAGCCTAGAAAGAGGCTAGTTGACAGACAAAAAAATTAAAAAGACAGTAACAGTGTAAACATTCATGTACAGAGAAGCAAAAAAATCAAATTAAAACATTGATTAGCATGTAAAGAAACTAAGGGGAAGGAGCCGAAACCTCTTTTTTTTGTCCTATTATAGCTCAGCATACATTTCTACACGGCATGCAATAAGGCACCTAACTAACACAATGAAGAAACCTATGCTACATGATTAAGCACAACTGTTATCCAATGGAAAAGAATAGTTTCAATACAATATACACTCCCATAAAAACATTTTTTCCTTTCATTTCCCTTTCAGATTACCCAGACCTTATTAAAAAAATACATCCGTTTGTAAAAGATCCATACGCGACTGTAAATAGAAAGCATGGAATTTGGGGAAAACAAAGGAAATCAAACATTTTTGAAAAGCAAGCTATATTTTGTATTTGCATTAAAGTATACACAATCTATTATTTAATAAATGTTGATACTCCATAAATTGTATCCAGAATACAACTAAATGCTTTACATTGCGATCTGACAATAACAATGGCTGGGCAAAGCTTTGTAATATACAGCCAGCCATTGGTAACATAGAGGTGGGCAAGAGGGAGAAGCACTGTAAATGTCTGAGGGAATACTTAGGCTGCCCCACGTTTATTTTTTTATTACATTTTTTTTTAAACAATAGCCAAATAAAGGTGAACCAAATTCCCTTACAAACAATGCATATGATAATTTTGTTAGATCTACACCCAGAAGAAAAAAACATTAGGTGCAAAGTCCGTACCTGACTCCATTATAAGAACAGTTACTTTTCCACCTTGTTTTGCTCCTATAAGCCCACTGCTGCAGGTTAGTCAGGTTAATAACAGTGATGCCACTGCAAATAGAGTTAGTTGGCATCATAAGGGGTTTATAATCATTATTGTGCCTTACACTTACAGACCGCTCATTCAAAACTAGTGACATCCCCTTAAAGCACCATCCCATTTTACTTACAAGAGATGGATAAGACTAACTGGATCATACATCAAAAATGCTCTTTTTCAGAAAACGGCACACTACTTACCTATACATATCTATATAAAAGAAAATCAACACGTATTTACAGGTGATATCAGATTCTTGAACCAATAATGATACAGAGACAGGTAATGATACGGACTAGGGGAGTGGCTAGTTGCTATTCACTCAATTATCTGCCATTCAAAACCGACTTGACCTAATACTCCGTTCAAGACTGTGCCAGACCTAAATTCACGAAAGCGTCCAGAAGCCACACGACATGACTAACACAAGTCAGTAATGAATGATTCTCAAATTTCGTCTAAGGTTTTAATCATACATTTTTCATTTTGGAACATTCTGGTGTATCGAGTCAATCTGTACAAATGGGGTTTCTCCATGTTTTCAGTGTCAATCATTGCTCTTGAAAAGTTAAAAGGACAAATTCAGAATAAAGAGTTCATTTAGAGCCAGTCTGTTTGCATTTTCTTGCATCTTTTACCATACCCTTTATCATCATCATCATCATCATGCTCTCTTGAATCAAGGGTGCTATAAGCACTAAAACATCACACATGGAAAGGGATACGATTTTACTGTGTAAGATGAATTCGGTGATGCCTCGACAGAGAGGATGAATGATTGAAACCCTTTCCGCACTGAGCGCACCTGTATGGTTTTTCACTCTGAAGGATTCTCTGTTTCAAGATGGTAGTGTGAGGGAATCCCTTTCCTGGTGACATTGCACTATACGTAGTCTTCTCCAAATGAACCCGTTGGTGCCTCGCAAGAGAGGAAGAATGATTGAACCGCTTCCCGCATTGAGCGCAGGTGTACGACTTGCCATCCGAATGAGTTCTCTGGTGTCTGGACAACGATGAGGAGTGATTGAAGCTCTTCTCACAATGGTTGCAGCTGTATGGCTTTTCACCTGCATGCATTTCTCTCTTTATTTGAGCATCGAAGGGGAAATCCTTATCACCCTGAGCATACATCTTTGCCTCCAGATGGACCTTGTGATGTCTTGACAAGGAAGAGGAATGGTTGAAACCCTTGTCGCATTGAGAGCACCGGTAGGGCTTTCCACCCTGGTGAACCAGCTGGTGCTTTTTGAGATGGCGTTTTCTTACGAAGCTCTTCCTACATTGGTTGCACTTGTAGGGCTTCTCTCCTGAGTGAATTCTCATATGCTCTCGTAACGTGGACGCAGACGCGAAACATTTACCGCACTGGGCGCATCTGTTTGGCTTGTCGCCGACGTGGGTCTTCTGGTGCTGTTTGAGATTCGAAGCTGTGGCAAAACCTTTCCCGCACTGAACGCAGGTAAACGGCTTGTCGCGGGCATGCATCTCTTGATGTTTCTTAAGGTGGCGTCTGCGCATGAAGCTTTTTCTACACTGGGTGCATTTGTAGGGTTTGTCCTCAGAATGCATTTTCATGTGCTCTCGGAGAGTGATGGCAGCCGCGAAGCTTTTACCGCACTCCGAGCATCTGTGTGGCTTTTCGGGAGAGTGCATCATCTGGTGTGGTTTCAAGCTGAATGCATCGATGACACCCTTACCGACCATCTCAAGACCAGTGGTATAACTTTTATCAAGTTTCATGTGGATCTTCATGTGACTTCTGAGGCTTGCCTCAATAGCAAAGCTCTCCCCGCAGTGGACGCAAATGTATGGGTGGGTGGCTTTATGGATTTCGAAATGTTCGTGGAGATCAGTCATGCTCCCAAAAATCTCACCGCATTCACTGCACTGCAGGCCCTGGGCTTCGTGAATAATAATGCCGTTCTCCGACTCCACCGTAAGCTCTCCTCCATGGTCCGACTCCACCTTTACGATATGATCTCCACCGATCTCGGTCTTCAACAGCACCTCGCCGAGCAAATGCTCGCCTTTAATTTCAGCAGTGCTGAAGTACTGATGGTGATCGTGGTGTATTTCGGATTTAATGTAGTCGTGGTCCGTCTCCGTTACCACGTCCACGCACGTAACCGCTCCTAAATCGCCATGAATAGCTTCCAAGTCAAGTCGTTTGTCCTCTTGAGTCATAATCTCAGTTTCTGCCCCATAATGCAAGTCACCGACTTGCGTATGGGCTATGACACACTCAGATCCCAACGTATCGAGACCTGGTGTGTCACAGTCAGTCTCTGACTCGGCCATCAGGACGCACTCCAGCCTGACGACTTCCGTTTTTCCGTTTAAGTGAAACTTAGCGTTGCTCAAAGAGCACCGCTTTCTTGCAAAGAATCTTGAAGAGTTGCTCGGTTCAGGCTCGGCCGGTTTCGAGTCAGGATGAGTCCTGCCTGTTGAAAGACATGAAATGTTTAAATGTCTCTGCGTAATAAAAAGGCAACATTTCAGATAAAAACATCTATCCTTCAAAATGTTCATTAGTCATGTTTGTGAAAGATTTAAACTTTAAACCATGCATTAAGCATACAGAAAAAAGGCAGTAAACACTACATAAAATAATTTAACACTTACATATGGCTACTTCTACTTAATGCATCAAATAATCATAGTTTCAACTATCCAGACAGTTCACACGTTAATGTTTGGTCAAGTTTAAACATAAGCTGTGCAATAACTGAATAAGTTCACAAGATACAGCAAATCCCTTCATGACATAAAGAGCTGTATAGATCAAGCACTGGAATACCAGAGCTGTAAAAATATGGTTTTAATTTGTAAAATTAAGTTTCTTGCTCAGCCACACGTTTGTTTACATGCAAAGCTAAGTTAGCACAAATCTGTGTGGCTAAAAATGGCTAAGGTTAGCCCATGGACTGAATTTATTTGGCTAACTTGCCAGGCTATGTATACATAACTGAACAGATCTTACTTTTCAATTCCTCAAGTATTTCAACAATGACATCCATTGCCAAAGGAACTACGCAACAACTACTACTAACCTCTTTACAAATCCTCTAAATAAAAACCAACTAGATCAATATTTACAACTTTCTTATCCAGACAGCCAATCTGTCAGATTTGGCTAGGTTAGCTGGCTAAATAGCTGCTAGTTAGCTTCCTTGAGCATGCATTATCTGCTAACTAGCTGGCTAACAGGCAGTCGAGCTGGATCATAAACACAACACTGGCGGTTTGCCTTTAATTCAAAACTTTACTGCGTATTTATTATTAGTAATCACCTTTCGGGTGGTGTCACGTTATATAAAGGCTGACACAACAGCGTCGGTAAAGTACGACGGTGGGCATCTTGTGCACCAGTGGTTGTACAGCTAACTAGCTCTAAAATGGCCGCCGCGAGTAGCTTCCGCCCCTCAGAGCCATGTAAGCACGCGCCGAGGCGACACTCGACGCGATGAAACGCAAATAATTCGCTCATATATTAAGTTCACTCGTTTATTTGGGTGAAAATCGTGACTGTTCAGCGTTTGGAACGCGACAAGACCAACTGCTTTAGTTATTGGCTAATTAAAATGGCTAACCGCAGACGGGCGCAGTTCGCGAAAGCCCGGGAAAGGCGCCCCCCTTCTTACATAACATGTAACGCGTTTTTGTTTTGTGGCGTCGAAATAAAAACAAACCTTAAAGTATTCAACATCATTTGTGGTTGTAAGTCATCCTACTATACTTGTCACGAGCGTTTGGATGCTATAAGCGGCGCGTATCATGCTATAGTCTTAGCAGATTTTTAGCTGCGTGAAACAACACTGGCCTGTTGTCGTGCTTAGCTGACTCGGTCGCAAACACTAGCTGAAGCCATTTCTATCTATAACGAACCTCCGGACTTTGTGACGTCCACAGCGCATCTCGTTAAAACAGCTTCCCAGATTTATACGAAACACAGTATACTTTAGAAATGATTGTGTTATGCTAGTTACATAACAACCCTGACACAAATATAGCACGCTAATTAGCTTGCTATAATAGCAAGGATAATCCCCCGGACACAAACATTAGGCGTTCGTGAGTACATATATACGCAATTTTAACAAAAAAAATGCCCGACCTCTTTCCTTTTTTGTTGTATCTTTTGCGCTGCTAGGAGTCTCGGTGCATTCAGCGGCCTAAAGATCTTCCTGCTCTTGTGTCTGCGCTGCCTGGCTGCGGTTTGCACTCTGTCACTCTTCTGCGTGCGTACGTACGTTGCAGGACGGCGCCACGGATCATCTGGCGCCAAGTATGTTTGAGCGCATGCGCCAAAAAGAAAAGCGTAGAAGAAATGGGTAAACGAGCACTCCCTGGTGACCCGGCGTAAGGCATCTTCAGCTCAGGCCTACAAACAATCTTACCTTTCAAATTGTATTAATATTTACTGAAAGAATGAAGGAATGAGAGAAATGGTTTCTTTAGCTTTGTTCAGAACAATGAAAAGGAGGAGCAGGTATTTTGGTAACTTACTTGATCATTTTAATTCTGGCCTGTACAAACATGCATACCATACACATGATTTTACAAATTTTACGTATATTGCAAAAATTTTAAAATAATTATTCTTGATGTGCAAGTTCATATACTGTTAAGATCTTAATATGAGAACTTTATTCTCTTTGTTAAAAATATTTTCAGTTGATTATTAATAGGTTTATTTTTGTCTGAAGTGTTTCAAAATATTTATTTTTGGCATTAAACAATAATTGGAGGACCCTCTGTAGTACCACCACAGACCTCCTGTTGAAAAGGATTTAACTGATTGTTATATATATATATAAGCTGTGATATGGTGAATATTTTAATGCATGAATGTCTTAAATACTGAAAGGTTTTTAAAGCATCATAGCAAAAGTAACTGGTTTTGGGGTATGTTAGATTGTAAATTGTAACGTAACAATAAACAAGCATGAAAAGTGGAACATTAAATAGAGAATGTGGCCTGTATCACAACATTATAACTTACTAATAATACAAAGTCAAAATATAATGACATTTTTAATATTTTTTATTTGTTAAACTGATCATTCATTCATTGTAGTAAACAATTGGTGCAGTGAAAAATTTTTGAGTAGGATTTACTTGAAATTTTCTATAACAAAATGCTATAAATGCTATAAAAGGAACTGTTATAAAAGCTTATTTATCTTAAAATTTATAAGTAAAAGTAAACTGAAAGGTGCATTTTCTGAGTAAAATTATTTACTAGCTTTTTCAAGTATATCCTGGTCCAAAATGATCAATTTGTAAATTATTCATTTTTATTTTCAAGTGTCCTACATTCTGCATGCAACCCTATTACTACAAGGGGTTTGGTTGTATCACAAATACTAAATTTTTAATATTTTGACACATTTAATATTTGGGTAGAATGGTAGCAAACATATTCTAAGAGTTTCAGGCCTTTTTTGTATCCTTTTCATGTGAAGTGACATGTATGCTGCCATATATGCTAATATTTACATACACATTCTGTAATATATTTACATATTAACAGATTTTATAGTTTTGAAGGGCATTTTATACAAAGGCATGGTTGTTCTAAAAATAATAGTGTATTTAAGCTTGCCTTTTAATGTTGTTTGCCCAGGTGGGGACTTCAAAAGGATTATTTTAAATTCTGCAGTATTTAGTTCCAACACTGCTAATCCAAAGCAACACGGCTTTGGATTAGAGCTAAACTCTGCACTCGTGTGGTGGCCGATCTATTTTAGTAATAGTGAGGTCTAAAGCTTTATTACCACCAGGGTGCGCTGAACCCTTAAAATAAGTCAAAAAACTGAAAAAAACTTCTAATGACCATTTCTGTGTAAAAAAAAAAAAGTGAAAGCACTTCAATCAAGTAGATTTGTTGAAAAGAAACGCATTAATCTTTTTGTATTTAAGTTGTTCTCTATAAAAAGTTTTGAACTAGAACATTTTGTCCGAGTCAAAAGATCAGACTGCAATATTACAGTATAAACCAAACAGGATACATTGTACAGAAACCTTTCCAAGTCATTAACTTTGTAAAGAACAGTTGTGGTTTGTAGCCTACAGTATTCCTGTGCTGTCTTTTCTGAACACATGGAAGGCTTTGCTCTTTGTTCTCCATCAGTGCAGTCTCTGAATGAAACATGACACAGTCAGCCATCATTTAATACCTGTCATTCAGCAAGACCATCTGTTGAGCTCCTGTTTAAACCTGCAGAGCTACTCACCTCTGTCCCTGGTTCAAGTTGCTGGAATCATAATGTGTGTGCTACCGCTCAGAGGTCTTTCGCGTAACTATATCTGTACTCATTGTCTTATTATAAATCTGGTTTCGAAATATCTTTCTTTATAATAGTAAGGGTATTATATGGCTACTGTACATTTGCTTGCTATTGTAAGTTTAAATGCAGGATCAGCTTTAGGCCCTTTAACTCATGATGAATTTTTCATGACTATCAATGGCAAAGTCATTCTCTGGTTAAAAATATGTTTTAAATATATGTTAAATACACTTTGCAGAAAGAAAAACATAAATAGAATACATCCAGAAAATACAGGAAATGTGTATATAGTATTAAAAACTGTATAAAAATGTGATGTGTGAAGTTTTTAGGGTAAACTCACTGATCTATATATAAGCAATAGCAGGAAACTGCAAGATCTCTTAAACACAAATTAAATTAAATCCTAATTTAAATAAATTAAATTATATATATATATATATATATATATAATCTTTTAATTTAATTCTGCTCAAAAACACTCAAAATGTGTCCAAGAGAGGTCTTGAAAATGTTTGTTTGTTTTTTGGTACATATTTACTGAATTTCTGTTTGTATTTTAATAAAATAGATTGAAAAATAAATATGGATGGACATTAAAACTTCTAAAACAACAAGTCTGGTGGTAGTGGCATAAGACTTTTATGTATTTCAAGGGCAAGCAAATACATTTCTAGTTTTAAAATCCATATGACAAAAAAAATTATTGCCCAAAATATATTTTAAATATATGCTAAATATAAATTAATTTTATAAACTATATTTTTGAAATTGAAAATATATTTAATATATTTAAATCAGGGCTGGGAAAAGATTAATTGCGATTAATCGCATACAAAATAAAAGTGATTTTTGGCATAATATATGAGTGTGTGCTGTGTGTAATTATTATGTACATATAAATACACACACATTTATGTATGTATTTAAGGAACATTTACATGTGTATATATATTTACATTTTTATATATTCTATATTATATATACATTTAAAAAATGTATATATAAATAAAAAAATCTGACATGAATTTATGTATATGTGTGTGGTTAAATATACACAATAATTACACACAGTACACACACACACACATATATTATGCAAAAAATAACTTTTATTTTGTAAGAGATTAATCTTTTTTTTTCAGCCGTAATTTAAATATATATTTAAAGATTTTCTTTCAATGAGACATGAATACATTTAAAATATGAAGGGCTAAATATATATAAATGCTTTAAAATATATTTATTTTTAAAATATATGTCAAAATATACAAAGAATGCCAAAAATATATTGGTGAAAGATATTTTTGTAAGTATATTCCAAAATATATTTCAGCAAATATATTTTATTATTTAAATATATAATTTTGCCTTATGGGAGAGAACACATACTGAAAAAGGTGGAGCTTGTAATGCACTTTAAGTTGGATAAAAGCATTTGCAGAATACATAATGCATATATATAAAAAATTGAAATATTTCGTTCATATTTGTCTATATTATTGTTTAAATGAGCTCAGAATAAATAAATTCTGTTTGCAGAATAAATTCTGTTTGCCTGTTAGTTTTTTAACCCCTCCTCATATATCTTATTTGCTTATTTAAAGTCCTAAGTATTTGTTTCTTACAGGTTGATGTTAATGAAACCAAAAACAATGAAGGCATTTCTTCAACATACTTTTATTTGTGCCCATAACCTATTTACACAGAAATAATGTAGAGGATTAACTTCATCAAATAATCTCTTGTCATGTTCTCCTAACAACCAAAGACCCGTTTACAAAAAACATGTTTACAGAAATAAATCAATAAACCAATAGGTCAAATCAGTTTAAATGTAAGATGGTGATGCAGACAGTCTATAAAATCAACCTACATTTATATAAGTAGTATTTAGGGAAAATTTACATTTGTTGAAAATAATTCTGTACATTTTATACATTTTATAACCGCTCCCATGTTCTGACCCGATTTATTTTTTAAACATTCATGACGGGTGTAAGTTTAAGCAGAGAGCTCTGAGAATGAATGTTGTTACTCTTGGAGTGGAGCTTCTCATAGTTCTGCAGGAAACCACGATGCTTCAGTCCTTTGAGTATGGCTGAATTACTGGAGGTTAAACTCATATGTGTCCTACAAATCAGTGAAAAACAAAATCTACATAATGAAATCAGAATTTTTATATAAATACAGCTGATTGTTTAAATGCAGGAAACATTGAACCTTAGGCATTTACATGACAAATATGACGTAAAAAATTTCCTTTGCGCTTTTGAAAAATGTCACGTACACATACACTTTATATGTAGTAAACCAATCTTATATCAGACATCAAACCATCCAACTAACCTTGGAGAGTCAATTCCACTATCCGCTGGGTTACTTTGACTCTCTGTGGTTTCTCCTGCGCAGGCCCCAGTTGGGTGGAGCGTTGTATTGTGAATGTTGCTAGCATCCTCTGATGTCTTTATTGTGCTCTTATGGCAGTCCTTCAATTCTGCGCGACAGATCCAGTGGCCCTCAGCTTCATCCGCAGACTTATGTATGGTCTCAGAATCAGAGTCCACTTCGCTTGTGTGACAGTAGTCAAAAATGCTGCTTTCCAGGGCTTCAGATGGTTCACCTTCTACAAGATCTGTTTCGTGAAGTCTTTTCCCCAGACCCTGGGGGTCTTGTCTGGGGCTGGCATCTTTCTGAAGAAGAGACTGCCACCTATATTCATGCTGCCTTTGTGTGGTACTGACGGGTTTTTGATGAGCATTTGCTATGTGGCCCTCCATGAAATTGACATCCCATTCTCCATCCAAACACACAGGCTGCCGGCAGCGGGATGTGCCAGTCTCGTGCACGCGTTCCTCAATCACGTTAAAGGCGCTACAGACACCATCTTCATCTGCCTTCTGATAAATGTGATGCTCTTCATCACTGTACGCCTCACTCTCAGTCTGGCTTGTGTTTCTGTCTAGGTTCTGGATGTTGGACAGGTGTTGGCCGCTTGTTATGTTGCCAGATTGCTGGTGCGAAGACAGCAGATCAGGACGGTGATGTGACGCTTCCTTGCTGTTATGTAGATGTAGGGAAAGTCTACGATGAATTGTGGGATCGGGCCAGGAGAGAGGTGCTTCTGTCGCGTCACACGCGTTCTTTGGGTCACATTGAAAAGCATTATGTTGAACTTCTCTTACTCTGCTATTTCTGCACTCTTTGCTTCTGACTTTATTTTCTCGCAGCTTGATTTTGTCCTCTATCCTCAAAGTGCTGCTCTGAGGGTAGACAGAGCTGTAATCTCCACAAAGCTCTTTCATTGGTTTACCATCCAGGCTGGAGTTCACAGTCAGCGCTCTTTCGTGAAGCTGTTCACAGGTTGCATCCATTATCGTGTGGGATTTCTCCACACCGGCAGTGACTGCTTGGGCCCGATGAGGATCCCAAGATTTTGACCTGTGACCTGATCTTTCTCGCCGCCCAGTGATTTTCCTCCTTTGGTCTTTATGACCCGTATTCGGTTCCATGTCTCTCCCTGGCAACATTAAAAATGGGTTGTCTATCTGTTTTTTGTAAACACATTTTGGAATCATGCTTTCTTCGTGGTTGCCAGGTTCCTCCAAAACCACTTCAGGCAGAATTTGATCGTCCGTATCTACATCTTCATCACATTGCCGAGTCTTGTTCTTTCCTTTCTGTTTCTCTTTAGACGAAGGTCCTCTTCTCTTACTGCGAGTAGGTCTATGGACAGACTTCCTCCCTGCGGTCTTTGAGGTTTGATGCCTCTGCTTAGTTACGAGGGCTTCGGTGGAAATGCCCTTGTCGACGGCCCTCTCTCTCCACTCGGCTTTCTCCTCAAGCTTCTTCATAAGAACCGTGTGCTTTACTAAATTGTCCACGGTCAGCTCCGGGTTGATCCGTTTGATGATGGCGTGTTCCAGGTCTCTGGGGAGGTTATTCAGATCATCTTCATCTCTGACAGGCCATTCCTCGGGTGGAAATTGTCCGGAGAACGTGGCATATTCCTTCTTAAGCTTGTTCTCTTTCTTCCCCGTGTTTCGTCGAAACAGGTTGAGGCCGAATTTGCGCCCAGCTTTTTCTTTGTCCTTACGACAAGCGGCGGCGGTGGATTTGCTGATCTCGCTGGCCTGGTAATCTGCTGCTGTAGAAGTGGACTGGTGTTGAACTGCGGGCTTGTGCTCTTTTGGCAACTTGAGGCTTTTGCCCGTGCACTCGCTAATGCTGGTGGATTGATGGTCTTGGAGAGATGGAGGTACATTGGTTGGAGAAGAGAAGCAGCTGCAGGATTTACAATGGGCCACGCCAGGCACCTCAGTAGAGGTGTCCATGCAACTCTCGTTGCTCACCAGGTACGTGATAGGAGGAGGTGAGGGCAGGTCATTGTCAGCAGTACTCCACCAGTTCCTTTCTTTTACCATGTTGTTGGTGATGAAGTACGTTTGAGGAGTGACAACAAAGTAGCCCTCGCCCGTGTGATAAATCTTCCGCTCTTTAATAAGATTTCCCAGAGCATTGTAGAGAATGTCTTGAGTAGGAATGGTCATTCCTGGGAATAATATGGAAATGTTGGGGTCAATATAGTGTAGTTCCTCACTGATTTTAATATTTGACATTGCCAAGATATCAAGGTTATATTTTCACATAATGTTCTTTACATTATATGAAGGATCTTATTTAGAAAACAGTAAACAACAAAAAATGACTTCAGCTGGGTTTTCATAGACTGGTTTACATATTTCCAAAATCATTTCAATTACAAATGTTATCAAGTATGGTTTTCAAACACATAGGAAGTAAGGGTGTCACGATTTCGATTTTAAATCGAAATCGATCGAAATTAAGTCACAACCTTGAATTAAAAATGGAATCGTTGATGCTGCCACGCCCCCATGTGACGTCCGGTCGGCTTGCCAAGCGGGAAAAAACAGGTGTTGAGTGCTGTGAGTCAACCTCCTCTAACTTAGCTAGCTACAGCTAGTCAAAAGATAGCATGGCAGATGCAGGAGACACCACGCAAGCTGCTCTTTACATGGGAAACAAAAAAACAGCAAGCGCCTAAGGTAATAAAAGCGCGTTTTTAAGGTGCAAAGTACTGACAGATGTTCATCTGACAGGAAGTTTTGTTTTATCAGGTATGTGTGTGTACCATATTTTTCCACTGGCAGCACGACTAACATGGCAGGGCATCTCCAGGTTCAAGGTCAGATATTATATTTCATAAAAGTCTAGTCTAAAAGCATAGCATTTTTTTTCATGCTTTCAAAAAAAATGTAAAAATCGCAAATCGAATCAAATCGCGAATCGAAAATGTTATCAAGTCGAGGATTTGGAGAATCGTGACACCCCTAATAGGAAGGCACAACATGCAAAATACAAATATATACCATGTTACCTGGGTGTGCTTTCGTCATATGGTTGATTAACGCCTCCTGGTTTACAACCACATGGGTGGCATTCATGTCTGATATGACAGAGCACAATATTTCAGACAGCGGGATGAACTGAGACTGGGAGATCGGTGACATTTGCACTGGAGAGAGATCACCTGTGGAAACAATATACATAAAAAGATTAGATCTTACTTTAATTTCCAGTCAAGTAAACAAAAATACACTTGGATGGGAAACAAATGGTGTGATGGAAAACTTCAAACATGACATTAACAAGAAGCGAATTGTTAGTCTACTGCACTAAAGAGTCTGAAGTCTGCTTCTTTACTACCAACATATACGAATGTCCCCTAAAGCAATGAGATTGATGAAAGATACAACAATCCATAAAATCCCAAGAGAGGGAAACTTCAGTCAGAAGTAGATGGGAGAATAATTACAGGTGGAGTATGTCAAGTTACACACCAAGAGAAAAAATATGCAATTGAAACTGTAATAAAAATGGTAAATTTGCCTAAGGAATTTTATTTGATCCTTGTAAAGACAGGAACGTTTTAAAAGTAAAGTTTAATGCTTGGATATTTTGGTTGGTCTGTGGGAGATAATGGAAAACAAAGCCTCTCAATGCTTCAGATCATTGATTGTTAATTTGTCTCAAACATGTAACAATACAGCTTCAGTTAATTTTTATGCAAAATTTGACGAGGCATCCTGTGATTCCTGGGTAAATACATCTGTGCCACATCTGTGCCTCATTCAGAAAGTCTTTTCCTATTAATCTTTCCTGCTCTGAATTTACATTTAAATCTATTCCCATCCCATTCCCATCTTTGAAATTTCACTCATCTAGTTTTTTTTCTAGTTAAGCATTAATATCAATCCCTGTAATGCATGTCACGCTTGCAAAGTCTTGATTATTAACTAGGGATGGCTACATTAAATCTTGGACACCTGCCATTTTTGACTTTCCATTCTGTTATTGATTAATTAGGCGAAGCCTCTGTAAAACTTCATACTGAGTTCATCTGTAACTAATGTTAGGACCTTTCCCTGGTGGGAGTGTGTGTCCATCCCCACTAACTTAAAAAGTAAAAACCAAAACAATTACTGTTATATATGACTAGGTTGTAAAAAAAGAGGTACGGTCTATCTATCATATTGAAGTCAATTTTGCTCCAGGGTTCGCATTTTTCTTCATTCCCATTAAATGTCTGACTCTGTTGGCAACAGAGATAATGTATGCTAAATACATGCTTTCTTTTCCTCTCAATTTTCTCTTTTGACACTGTTTTCCGTGGGAGAAAACATCCTGTCTAAGGTTTTAGACGGGAAATCCTCTCAAAGGTTTTTGACCTCATGGTTTCTGAGGGGTGTGAGGGGAAAACCTGATGAATACACAAGATAAGTCTCTTGTTCTCCTTTAATTTCAGGAAAGTAGTCAAAGTGTGAGAACAGCACATACTCTGACTGCGTTTAGATGCATTTTCATTTACTTTTGCTATGGTTATGCCTGGCATACACACTACATGCTATAATCACATGACCATTACGCTAAGGAAAGATGACAATGACCAGCTGCTATGACCGTGTAAATTATAACATGGATTTTTAGCTGTTAAATTATCTTTTTTTAAGTACATCGTGTGTTTTATGACACACACACCCAAAACAAGCACACAAGCAGATAAGTAATAAACTTTTTTGCCACAAAAAAGGACATTTAATGTGACAGACAGCTTTAATATGACAGACCGTTGTTTTAAAAGTGAAAGTTATTTTATTCTGTTAAACCAGTGGTTCTCAAACTTTTCGCTGTGCGAAAAAATGCACTTATGTACACAGAGCCTTAAGTTTTTCTTGAGACTTTAAGCAACAGAAAAGATGTTTGTAATTGCATTATTGAATTACATAATCTATGCCCACAAAATTCTTGTATTTAAGAACAAAAAGGTTTCTTGGTGTAATTGTGCTTGATATAGCGTCTTTTCAGAGAGAGCGGGAAACGTTTTGCACAACAATCAGCTTTAATTCATGTGGTTGTTACTAAGGACACATGTCCTTTTACTCTCCAGGGAAACACTCAGAGCCCATTGTATCATGAAGCTGTTCGGACGACTTTAAAACTTTTGTCACATGAATGCCTTAGCAGTTACCATGGCAACCATGTCACTTTGCAAACAGTGGTAAGGAAGATTTAGTAAGAGATTTTAAGTCACATGCAACTTAAAACAAATACAAAGACAACTGGGCGGGTGACATTTAAGCAAAACTTTAAGGAAAAGTCAGAGCAAACAAACAGACATGAACATCAGATAAGATTTCATACTGAACTGACAAACAAAGACTGCAAACCTCGCAACAGCAAAATAATAAATATCACAGCATTTAACATGCAAGCAGCAACAATACCAGCAACAGATTATCAATGTATATTTATTATAAGTATTAAGCCTTTTAAGTATCCAACACACTGAAATTATTTTTCTTTAAAATAGCTAAAAAGGGGGGACCTGTTACAATAACTTGGCTGGTGCTGTTTTATACATTACAATGAGCTACTTCAACTTGACTGTTGAATTTTATCAAATGTTTTTAGGAACAGCTTATAAAATGGTAATGTACAGGTGGTCACTAAACTAAGTACTGAAAAAGCACTAGATAGACAGGTTAACCAAAAACCGCTTATTTATTGTTTTAGTCTCTGTTAAAAAATAACCTGGGTGTCAAACCACACACAAGGAAACCACAGAAGTAATTAACGTTTAAGTGCACTGTTGATTCAAGCAACCCAAATACACAAACAGAAACTGTGAAAGAGGCTTTTTCATTGATTCATGTCCATGTTCTATAAAAACAAGACCTTCATGTGGTAAGGTGAATTATATCACATTATACATATTTCAGTCTATCTTCTAAAGATCTACTTGCAAAGTAACAATCCCAATAAAACCCCCAATAAAAGACTCTAGACCAGCTAATCACAGTCTTTTCACTTGAAAATTAAAGGCAGGTGTTGTGGAAGGTGGTTGAAACCAGATTCTTCAGGGACGTAGATCTGAGCACTCCTGACCTATATTATCATCTCTGAAACATTGTGAGTAGCCAAAATATAAACACAAAGTAGGCTGTGATTCTTTTAAAGAGAGTGGGAAGGAGAAAGTGAAGGATAGCCTGATAAAACCACACATGTAGGCAACTTCCTGACCCTAAAGAATTCTGTGCAGGGTGTCTATGCATTGAAATGCGTTTACATAGCAATACATGAATTAATATTGTATACTTTTGATTAACGTTTATACAGTTAAATGCTAAGAGCTTATATAGTTTGACTTACAAAATAAAGAGAAATGAAAATAAATCATACACTGTAGAAAAATCCTTGTTGCAATTAAATGTTTCAGTTTCACCACTTAAAAAAAAACTAGTGAGGAGTTGCTATAAATTATAAAAAAAGTTGAATTTTAACTTTTTTAACTTTACTTTTATAATTTATAGTGCAAGTCAAGAAAGTAAAAAAATAGTTGTGATTTCAAATTGATTAAATGTAAAAATTAAAGTGCAACAAGGAATTTTGAGTGTAATTTTAAGATTAATACAGGGTGTTATGCTTTCAAACATATGACAAATTGTCTTGAAAAACATTAATTAATATTGTATAGACTCTAAAAACAAACGGTGCTAAATAGCACTAAAATTGTTTCACTGGCTTGTAATCATAGAGGAACCATTTTAAGTGCTATATATAGCAGCACCTATGTAGTACATGTATAGCACCTGTGTACAACCATATTGTGCTATATAGAACCATATCTGGTGTTATAGTGGGACTATATCAGCCTTGTATGGTTCTTTATAGGTGCTTTATAGTAGGTGGTATAGCAATAAAAATGGTTCCCCTATGATTACGAGCTTTTAGTGCTATTTAGCACTAATTTTTTCATGTGCTGGAATTTTGATACAATTGATCAGTTGAATATCAAGAGCTTATATTATTTGACTAACAAAATAAAGAGATGAAAATCCTAATTTTTAAGTTTGAAAGATAAATATCTCATTCTCAACACTGCAGAAAGGCCTTCATTATACAAGGGTTGCTTGGGGTTAAACAGATTTTAACCAAGAAATGGTTAACATATGTTCTAATGTTACCCCATTACCCACTATACTGCACGTTTTGAATGGGCAATTATTTGGAAACCTTGGTGGTGTGAATTGGTCTTTGCACAGCAATAAAGAATATGTCTGGATGACATCACAAGGTCAAGAGGTCAACTATCTAATAAAACAGCGCTTTTCTGGCATTCAAGTTCATGACTTGAGAAAATTGGAAGGACCTGAAACAGAAATTTTGCACAAAAACACACATCCACTAACAGATGTTAAAGGCTTGACACTGGCAGTATTTGGAAATACAACCTATATAATTTTCAAATTTTTATTTGCAAAGCTCCCACATAACATCACCTAAAACACACTTTCCCATAAAAGACTGAACATACATGGTTAACTGTTTTCAAAAAGATCATGAAAAGAGATTAAATACATGCTTCAATGTTTTTTAAAGTAGGCTATTGTGTTCTTAAGTACTTGTTTTCTCATTGCTTGCATGTTATGGATGAACTCATTTAAATATTTTCTTCAGTTAAAATACTGTCACGGTTCCTGAGCAGCACACCTTCTAAGATGTCTTCATATGCTTTTAACCATGTCACATAATAAAGATCCATAAATCGCTCTAAACATTTAACCCTTTCAGCCAGTACCACCCACATGTGTGCACAGTAGTTAACAACACACCTCTCACAAACAACCATTCAAGCTGCACAATGTAGGTGTAGGTTTGAAATCTGACACTAAAACTGTGTCCTAAAGTGAACAAAGAAAATAAATCTCTTCTACTGATCCTTTCGCAAAGGGATGATGAAGGAACTTTCTGCTTTGCTAGTCTGATTTTAAGGACCATTTTACAATGTTGACAATATTGCCAATGAATGTGCGACTTTTACACTCTATTGACTCATGTACTTATTATATTATATAAAATTCTAAACCAATATTTTATGTGTACTAAAACTGTCCTGTTGCACTGTAGAGAGTCATTTTCTGTGTATAGCATGTTGTATCAGATCACACAAAAGAAGGTCATTATCAATTGGCAGGACGTCTCAGGTTTCCAGGCTGAAGTACACTGAAGTTCTTTTGAAACTGATGCAAATAGGCTATGTTCCCGGCCATACGAAGAGTAAATGTAGGCCTCTGTTATATACAGCAACTGTAATGAATAGCCTATATTATGAAAATAAATATTTGGAATAGAAATGTCGAAAATTATCTACAGGCTATGTATTTCACCGAAAATACAAGTGAAGGAATTTAGGATTTTGAGACATGTTTTTGCCAAATGAGTGTCCTCTTTTCAGTCAGCGTGACAGTCCACATTATGTCTACTATGAAGTTTTCAAGGCCTCTCAAGAAATGAAAAAGATTTGATTTCCTGATTGGCTTTGTGAGGTGTTAGGCATTTCAGATGCGGTACTTACAACCAGAAGTTATTAAAACCACAGTCTATAGCGTTCTTGCACCACTAATTATGACCCATGCTGGTAATTTCCAACAGATGGGAACCGTTGCCTCCGACTGAGTTCAGACTTGGGTTTGTCATCTTCACACACTGGGAGAAACTTCATAAGATTTTATGTTAAATGCTTTGTTACAGTATCTTGAATAAAGTAAAGCAGGAGCATGGAAATGGATTTAGTATCTAACTGTGATTTCCCACTCAGGGCATGTTTACAAGAGAGACTACACCTATTGCCTCATCTTTGGATAGGATGTTATTTTACTTAGCAATGGGACTGAATAAAAATATGAGATGAGCATTGTCCACAACAAACACAGCTAGTGCATTTCTTAACAGTTGGAGTGCGGGATAACCTTTTGATTTGTTTTTACTGGCTTACATCTCCACCTGGCTGTGATCTCCATAAATATGTCATCCAGCTCAAATTTCATCAAAAGTTGACTTCCTATGTAATGGGAAAGGTATGTCTAGTATGCTTTTAAAAGACATTCGATTCTTAAAATACATGGACAATGCTTACATCAAGGTGTACAATATCTTGGAAGGAAAAACATTGAGAGACATATCTCCAGACCACTCGTGCACATAGATAAATATATAACAAACTATGAATGGTCAGGCTGAAAATGAGTATATGTGCAGTGCTTGGACAGCATGAACATTTGGATTTGAAGTAAATGAAGTCACACAGACAGCTAAAATTAACCTCAGCAGACAGCAAGAAAGAAAGAAGCTCTATGAGAGGGAGTTGGGGGAGTACAAGAGCCCATCTATCATGCTATCCTGTCAGGCTTGTTTAACTACAGTGGTGGATAAACGATACAAGATTTCAACTACTCAACGAAGGTTAAGTCACATGGCTGCTTTTGGAGGGCTTTGGTTTGGGTGTTTGGTTATCTCATGAAAACATTCCATTGGTTGCTTTCTTAGAAACTTGATCCAGCTCCGCCTTTATCTCCCAACACTGGGCATGGACACAGCATATGACTTATTTATTCTGACCACATACTTTATGTTCTTGAAGGTGCCGTAGAATGTTAAACTGTATTTATAGGCATAGATGAATATTAAGTGTTCTGTACACGGTAATGACATAGTGAGCCTTAAACACGATTGTTTCCTCCTTCTTATGTAAAACTCGTGCATGCAACACAGCTGGAAAACAGGCCAATTGCAATATAATACCGACTGTGACGTTACAGTCGAGGTACGCCCAACATTAAATTAAGTACATTGTTGCTACATGCTAAAAACAAAGTACACACTAGTTAATGCATAATGCTATTATTTAGGCTAAAGTTTTACTATTGACATTTTGCAGGTCCATACTGAAAAAACACAAACTTACCACTCAGAAATGTCTATTTCCAATCTTTGAATAATTGATTATTCTTCAAAATCTGTTTACAGGCTCAAACATAAGGTCTGATTGCACACACACAGAGCTACTAGAATGAGCCGCTCTGAGAAACAGCCAATCAGAGCAGAGCTTAATATTATTATTCATGACCCTTTCAAATTATGAAATAATAGACCATTTCATTCTGAGGACAAATCCTAGAGTTGTAAATGGACCTGTAAAACTGTCTCTGGATTATTTTTGCACGTAATAAAGTCACATACCTTCTATATAGGTATTAGAGAACAATGTAACATATTGTAGCGATGCATTCTTTGGCACCTTTAAACCAACTTTTGTTCTTTTACAAACACTCCTGGAAGTTTGTGGTCAGCAACAACATCTTTAAGGGATAAACCAGGGAGCAATGACCTTTGGTGTATCAGGGCAAGAGGGCAACTTCCAATGCATGAGAACCACAGGGTGCTGACCTCAGGATAAAAGACACCAGCACGATGTCATGTCATGGCTAATGAGCTGAGATCTAAGGAGATATGGTCTACATTGCGTAAACATCTAACAGGCTGCTTAGGATTGAGAAACTCATTAAATACAGGAGTATATAGTTATAGTGACAGCTATAAAGACAGCTTAATTGTTTTAGATTACACAACATGTTTAAAAATGCTTGAGATCATTTGTGCAAAGCAATACTATACCCCTCATTACAACTTAAATGAATGCTCAGACTAAAGCATGATCCTAAGTTACTCAATAATGCAAAGACCACAATCAACAGCCTTGAATAGGTTTTTTTTTTGCAATCATTAATCACAAATCTATGCTCACTATTTCAATGCCTCAAAAACACAGATCTGAGCACGTCTAATGAAGTATAGATTCAGCAGTACATACTGTACATAACTAAATGTGAATTAATAATAGGGATGCATAACGATTAATCAAGATTAATCTATAGCAGAATAAAAGTTTTTGTTTACATTATATATGTGTGTTAAGTATTTATATTTATACATAATATAAATTATACATAAATATACAAATGTATATACACAGGTTAACATTTCTTAAATATATACATGCATGTGTGTGCTTTTATCTATACAAAGTTACAGTTCACATATATGATGTAAACAAAAACTTTTATTCTGCTGTAGATTAATTGCAATTAATCGTTATGCATCCCTAATTAATAAGGCTTTTAGAACCATACAGAAGTCTTAGATTTAAGCTGAAAAGGTCAACTATTATGAGCATTATGTGCACGAGGTCGACCGCCCAAACGTTTAATAAAACAAGGTATTTTCGCCTTCCTGCACTTCACTAAGCAATGTAGACCCCAGAGAACAATCCGTCTTTTTACATAATGTATACTGATAATAAAGAGGACAGAGAGGGTGACCTGCTAATTCATCAGCCCATCTGCTGATGGATAATCACACCCACTAAACCATTCCTGCTGACTAAACACAGGCCTACAGAATGGGGCATTGGAGATCTCTGCAAAAAGTCTTAAAAATAAATAAGTAGTGAAACCAAATCAGCAAGGGTAAACAGCAAACTCCGATTTTAGAGATGAGTGTCCAATGGTGTGTTTTGGGAACAAATAGATAAAAAATGGCGATGCTTTAAATTTCTCAAGCTTAGTAATCCAAAATTTCCATTATACATAATAACATTTACATGTATGCATTTGGCAGATGCTTTTATCCAAAGCGATTTATATAACACATTTTTTTTATTAATATGTGTGTTCCCTGGCATTGAACCCATTACCTATGCATGGCTGAGTCTGACGCTACAGTCTACCAAATGAGCTACAGGAACATATGAGGAGCTCAGATTTAATTTGCAAAAGCCTCTAAATGGCAAAAAATTAGATAATGTTATTAACCCAATGCTCTCTGCATGAATTAAGTATAGTAAACGTTCATCAAATACTTCAAATCTGCTTAATCTCACCTCAAGCCATTTAGTTATATCGGTTTCTTGGCAGAATCCATTAAGAGTCTGAACCTCTTTTACAAGAAAACATATCAGAGGCCCTTAGAGGGTTTTGCATCTCTTAGCTCTTCAAATAGACATATAAATAGATCTTAAACTTGTTATTTGTTGAAGGTTATGGAATAGGCTATCACCACATATATCAAACAATACATAATTCTTATCTTAAAGCTGCCAGTGCCTACACAATGTCCTTGCACTTTCTTCAGACCGCAATAAAAAGATTCAGGCTCTATGGTGGCGCACTGAGCATGAAACAAGGGACATCAGTTCCAGGGGAAGAGCAATAAAATCACCCGGTGGACAGCACATAACTCAAGACTATGAGTTCTGGTGAATGAGTAATAAATTAAAGAGACACTCAGGTTGGGCTCATATCAGCACAGTACAAAATACCAAATTTAAGCTGGTAATTTTAGAATTTGCTTCCAAATGAATGCATGCAATTGTGCAATTATTAATAAATGCATTTAATGCATTTATTAATGCTGCAATTATCCAAGAGACAACTTCAGTGGAAAAAGCTCACTGTACATTAGAGCTTCCTACATCTACTGCTAACAGCAATGTGCATTTCTCAGCTATATATCCTGTATTTCTCCCTCGCGGTGTTTGTGAACATGCAGCGTCTGTGGTGGTGACAGCAGGAGCAAATGGCGGTGCTTACAATCTGCTTCATGTTTTTAGAGGGCAAACCAGCAGACGCCCCTTGGAATTGGCGACACCTGAGGCAACAGAAATCCACACCATCACAAAAGGTCTGTCACCTCAACATGTGACCATTTTACCTCCCATCAAATCACAACAACCAACAAAACAAATTTGAGATGACACATTTTTTGGTAGTTACCTACCCCAGTTAAAACTGAGTTGTGGAAATGAGACAGACGGAGAGGGGTTAGACTGCTCCCCAAAAATCATATTTCCTGTCATCTGGAAATAATGCACTTATGTTGCACACACACAGTTATGCCTAAAGCAAGTTGAGATCTCAGGAAACGGTTGGTCAGGTACTTTCTACTGAGAACGGATATTATATTGTGGTTCTCTATTGTAGCTACACAGAAATAAGAAGGGAAACAATCTTCTTGGACTTCTATGAAGAAACAGACATTGAAACTGGATCGCATATCTAGAGTATGTTGAGTTCTCTAGAGCTGTGGGATATAACATATTCACATGTAAAATACTCAAGGCAATATATCAGTCAAATAAAGTGTTAGACATGCATGTCTAACCAGCATGATCAAAGCCACCATTCAACTTTTCAGGGAATCGTGACACTCTGGGATCAACAAAATGTTAAGAAAACAAATCTTGAACCTATAGACCATTTCTCAAATTTCCATCCTATTAAACACAGCTGGGCACTCAAGTCTTTGTTGTTAACCCCAGTTATATCTGCAAGCCCATGATGAGCATGAAAACCAGACTTACTGCCTGAATTAATAAGCCAACAATGCATCTGAACACATGGCATTTATTGATTCCACATTTTTGAACATCCATACGAATATACTTAAAATAGCCAAATGCTGACCACCTACCCACTGCTTTAATAGTGAATCCTTTAGGTGACCTGAGCGCCCTGCGCATCCAAGCTTCCCTCAGCACCTCCAAGTTATTGGCATTGCCTTGGACGAGTAGGACGTAGTTCTCCAGCCATCCCTGGAAGTAAACGTCATTCACGGCGTTCACAAGCCTTTTATTCCAAAAGCTTCGGGAATTCTGTGATTTAAAATCCTCAAACACGTCCTGCCCGTTGGTACCGGACGCGTTTAATTTGCTGTCCTCGTCCCGACAGAGAACAACGGCGAGCGAGGCTGCTGACAGCTGCACCGCTCTTTGCTGTGCAGACATTTCTTTACGAATAACTCGATCAAATGAATCTCATTCTAAGTGTTTTGGAAATGTAAACACATAATTCGCCTTACTTAGTATGAAGACACATGTGAATAGGACACATTCCTGAAAAGCAGCGCTCCGTCCCGTCTGTCTGTAATCTGCCCGCGTCTACGGGCTCCAGGGCAACCGCTGCCGAGCTCACTGACGCAGGGGAGGCGCGTGGCAGCTGCTAGCCAATGAAAACAGCCTCATTATTATAAAGGCGTGGTCGCGTCTAGACGGATACTGAACCACAACTGCAGGTAGTAAACAAACCCTTACGAAAATTAACCATGGTTTTACTACAGTTAAAACCATAAAACATGGTAAATGTAGTAAAATCATGGTAACCACAAAATAACATTAGTGTAGTAAAACTATGGCTTTGCTGATAGTTATCAATACACCAAAAAACGTGGTTACTACATTTTTACCACTAAAAAACAGTTAATTTTTAATGTCTCTTTTTCCAGTTTTTTCAAACTTTATTACAAAAGACACAATTTTTGTATTTTGAGTATAAATAAATGTTTTTAAATTTTTTAAAGTTAGGTATATTTTTTATATTCTCATTTAAATATGTTATAATAATTACCATTAAACCAACATTGATAAAAAAGTTTATTTGGGTAAACCCGAATTTTAAACTGGGTAGTTTTTGCATTTTAAATATTGCACATTAAATAGGCTATGTAAAAGTGACAAAAAAATGTAAAAGTTTTTACTACATTTAAATATTAAAAATCCTTTTTTTTTATTAAAAATTGTTTGTATGATGATCTCATACCATTATTTTTTATTTTATTTATTAGTTTATTTTTTTCCCAATTTGTTCTATAATTGTTCAACAAATTGTTATACCATATTTTGATATGCAAGCAATAATTTTCTTGTTTATTGAGTGTAATGTAACAAAAAGCTACTTCTCACATTGGACGACTGAAATCACACCCGGAGGTCAGGCATAATGACGGACACATCAAAAGTGGTCTGAAATGTATGTAAGACCACAGGTTGGAGGTCTGGCAATGGAACAGGATATTGTGTTTCCTCTGTGAATGAAAAGAATACATTGCCTCTTCCCACCATAAATCATGCTGGACATACGTGCACGAGCACACTCTTTTTGGAAGATTGCCATACAACCCACTTCAAGACCCCCACAAGTCCTCATGTTCAATGAATAAGACCCTGTGTCCTAACATACATCTGTTCTCACCACAACCACATCAGGATTGGTAATTTTCTTTGTTTTGTATCTAATTTCACTAAGATTTGGTGTGTTTTTTGGTGTGTCAGGAAATTAATTGAACTAAGCATTATGTTTTAAAGTTATGTAAAAGCATAAAGATTATCATAGATTGATTGGAGATTTTGTTTTAAAGAATTTAGCACAGATGTATGTTTGAACATTCATATCTGCTCTCTAGAACTGATGATCTGGTGACCATTGTTTATCTTTTTTCATTTATTCTATTTAAAACAGGTCAAACAACCAACAACGCAAAACTAGTAAAAGTTAATAATTTCTAATGCTTAGAACATTTAAGAGCAAAACACTTCTTGTAAGTCTTGTTACAAGACTTCTTGTAAATTTTGTCCACTTGCCTTTGACTGTGATTTTTCTTTTTGGGCTGAAATGCGACTCATTACTCTTTCATTATGAGTGCACGTGCAAGTACTCTCTGTCCTGCAGTAAACTGGATCAAAGACGCCCTTCACTGCTTCCTGTTAGAGTTTTATGGTGTGAGTTGATGGCTGTTAAAATGTCATTAGACATTTGAAAAAAATCAATGAGTGGTACATCAAAATGAGCTTTAGACTATGTGTCTAATCTGTTCCAAACATTCATAAACTTTTCATCTTACATTAGGAATCATTTATTTTCCTTTAATGGTACAGTGGACACCGGGGTCTATTTTAAAAGTGCCAAAGAATGCATTGAAATAATATGTTAAATTGTTCTTTGATATTTACATAGAATATGTAATTTAATTAAGTGCCAAAATTATCCAGAACCTTAGGATTTGTCCTTTAAATTAAATTGTCTATTTTTTTGAAAGGGTCATGAATTATAATATTGAGCTCTGCTCTGATTGCTCTGCTCTGAGGCTCATGCCAGTAGCTCACATTAGTAAAGAAACCTTTTTTGAGCCTGTAACAGATGAAAATACAGATTTTGAGGGACAACTAATTGTTTGGAGATTGTTAATGAATGTTTCTGAGTGATAAGTTTGTGTTTTTTTTTAGTACGGACTTGAAAAACGTAACTAGTAGAACTTTAGCCTAAACGTTAGCATACAGCATTAATTAGCATATAACACTAACTGAGCAGTCACAACTTTGTTTTTAGCATTTTAACAACTTTGTAATTCATTTAATGTGTATTTTAATGTTGGGGTGTACATTTTGACTGTGACGTCTTATGTTTTGATTGGCTTGTTATCCAGCAGTCTTTTGCATGCAAAAGGTTTACAAAAAAAAAAAGAGGAAACAAATGCGTTTGAGGCTCATGATATGTCATTATCATGAGCTCTTATTATTCATCTATACAGTTTTATGGCACCTTTAAGATCTCAAAGATCTCATCTGCGTACAGTATGTGTGTTAGTCCAGAATAATTTTTGTTATATAATTACTGAAAAGGAAACCAGAACATTTAAGTGCACATAAAACAATCCAGACTTTGGTGTGTACATCAATTTAAATGATTTTAGTTATCTTTGATATTTGTAAAAGTATATACTAGTATCACCTAATATGTCACATGCAGCATTCAAACATGATACATCTGAGAAGAAATATCACCCAGTGATATTCTAGCCATGTCCTCAGCTATCAGATGTTAATTTTAAAAGTAGAGGTATGAAGTCACAAGAAATCTTGTTTAAGACACAAGAGATATGTGTATCCTCAGCTCCTAAAGGTCTACCAGAGGTTCAATAGCACACAAAATGATTCAGACAAGTATCTTTACATGCTGATGTTCATGTTCACAGCAGAGCGTGAGATAAACAGATGACTGCAGTTTAAAGTGATTGTAGAGGAATTGCAGGCTGTAGAGCGAGAAGTAAACAGACAATAAAACTGCAGGTGCATTTGATGATTTATAATTTGGGAGCTTTACACAGTATATTGAATGTTTGAATTTAGCTATGTGTGACCCTGACTGAATATTTAGGCTAAAGTCTCATAATCTGATTTGGTGCATCAAAGTTGGATTTCAATGATTTTAGCTTTCCATCTAACTGATTTCCACCTTACTTAGTCAATATTATATATGTCAAGGTTATATTTTCATAAAATATTCTTTACATTATGATGGATGATTGATAAATCAGAAATAAATAATCTAAGATGTTTTTCACAAACCAAAATTAGCATTTTGTCAAGTTAAAAATGGTCTCGGACCCATTTCTGTTCAGTGTCATTTGTCACCTCATCAGTAGTGCCCGGACGGCACTGACTTTCATTTGTTTTAATAAAAAATTTAAAAGAAACAGAGCTTCAAAGGAAAGGACCCTCCTGCCCCTCTAAATGCCTTGTAAAACAGCAACATCAAACATAGCGTGTATTGGACATTACTTAGCGAATGCTGCAAGTTAAAGGAGCTCCTGCTGATTCCAGTGACCCTGCACTCGGGTGAATATATCCCTGCAGGAAATTCCTCCCTTAAACTTCCTGTTTTGTGTTAGTGCATTTTTACAATGAGCGAGATATCCGTGTCACGGCAGTGTAGTGTTACACTATAAAAGGTCAAAGATTTTCTCAAAAAGCAAGATTTCAGGCATGTTTTAATTGTTAGACAGATGACAATCCTTTCAGTATAAATCTATATTCACTTTAGCCTAAACATTAAATGTCTGCTGCCAACCTCCTTCATTTGCTTCCTTCATGCTGAAGAATTCCTTCAAGTTGTTTTCCTGTGTTTGTTTTCATTGTTGCTTGGTGCAAAGCCTGTAACATGCATGGCGGAAAATGTATTGTAAATATCACTGGAGCGGTTTCCGCCAAATTGAGCAATTTGGCTCATGTAACAGCTTAAGAGACAGAAATTTAAGTCATTGTTCATTGAAAATCTTGACATCTGCTCTAGCTCCTTCCACATTTATGAGAGAAGCAATGAATGGATTTTTTTTGTCAAAATCTATACAATGAATCAATTGATACGGTCCACAAAACTGGTCCCAAACGGCTCACTTTATGTGGACATGCGGTCAAGAGTGTAAGGCCTGGCTCCGCCCTCCTACGTGCGTCCGCTTAATTTTCATTTCGCTTCAGTACTACGTCTGGGACTGCTCTTTAGAGTTTCGTTTTCTCCTGCAAAAATCTGCAGGACCAATCAGCGAACAGATGGGGGTGGCTAAGAACGATGACGTTGAGGTCGTGCGTCAGTTTGAGTTGAAGTTCCGTAATGGCAGCGGAGAAAGACGTGAGAAAATCTATTCGGTCCGTTGTTGCAAAACTGCCGATATGATATGATATACGTCATATATACATCACGACCAAACGATAGCGATTGGTTATGGCAGATTCAGAGTGACTCTGGGCAGATCCAATAGTTTTAAACTTCAACAGAGGACCCTCCTTAACGGAAGTAACGCTTTTCAATGAAGCGTGGCCAGACTCTCTGTACAAATGAAATGAATGTACGAGAGTCTGGTTGGACCAGGCTAGTAAGACCCTGTCCCAAATGGCACATTTGGAACTTATGGACTTCCTCAGAGTCCACACTTTGATGACATCATGTAGTGCAGACCTTAGGCACCCTTGACGTGAGTCCACGAGGGTGCACCGGAGTCATATTTTAGGACAGAATCGAGCGTCACGCCGGAAATTGGAAGAGAAGTTGCCCATCAGTGTGAACTTGTAGACTTCGCTGAAGACCGCATCAAGGGGGTGCTGATGAGCACACTTCGGAGCATAAAAATGACAGATGGGACACCCTACGGACTCGTAGACTAAGCGAGCATGCTTAATTTAAGGCCACGAGACTGAAAGTCCACATGAAGTGCGCCATTTGGGACAGGACCCCTCTGTTGTCCTAAAGGGGTGCTCATGGGCACCCCTTTTCTGTCTGTCAGTATGCGCCCTTGATGTGCTCTTTTCTTGAGCCCACACTTGTGCGCTCTTTGCAGAAGACTTCTTTCTGACAGTCAAAGCGATCTTACATCACGAAAGTGCAGACTTGTAGGAAGACTGCGAGTGACGGGGAATGAATGATCTGATTCTCAAGTTCAATTCACTGATTCAGTGGATATGAAGATTACCTGTGAAATATGACATCCAAGTCAATTTCTCTCACAAAACTATATCATATGATTTCAGAAGGCTTGCAATACACCTGAAAAACGTAGCTGCTTCTTTTTGTGATCACATGAAACATTGACTTAACCCTTTATGGGGCAAGTGACCATATTTAGGCACTTCCGCACATATTCAAAGTGCCCTCCCCCTGCCTTCATTTGAAGTAATAGAGTAATGTAGTTTTCTCTCAGCCAAAGGTGAAAAATATTGTTAAATTTTTTTTAAAAGAATGTCCTGTAACATCCCCCATTAGCTTTCTGAGGTTAAAAATGAGAATTTCCAAAAATTTCAATGAGTGCCCTAGGTTCCTTAAAGGCATTAGGACAAAACGAATACAAAACATCCTAAAATTCACATTATAAAGCAACTTAACCAAATAAGTTGGAAGTATATATGCAACTCTGTGCCCATGTAATCGTCTGTGTAGACGGCACAGGGGTGTGGTGTTCCTACTGGGAAATGCCAAAGAGGCAGTAACAAAAACACGGCACAGGTTTCTCACACTGTAACCCAGTATTCCTTTGCCTTAGAGCCAGGAAAAAGGATAATTTCCTTAACAACTGCCCCACTTTGCCTGTCCCCGGGGTTGTCAAACCAAAAACTACACACAAGTGCTCTTTACACACTACCTGGCATCCGGTTACAGATCAAGTTGATCGAAGTTGCCCATCGCTGGTTTCTCTCGTGCATTAAGTGTTGCTTAAGTGTGTGATTTTCGTGTTTGGTAGATTTTTGTTATGTGGCTTCTGGCAAAGATCAGATGAAGCCAAGATGAAAAGCAGACGCTGGTATACATTTCTGTTTATGAAAGTCCTCCAAGTAAGTAGAAAGAGCAATGAGAGAAGGATGCGTTTGGTTATTTTGCTTAATTTTACATTAAAAACAACACTTAACACATGATACTGAGTCATTTGAAGTGATTTTTATGTTTAAATGTAGAGGCCACTACAAAGATCAAGTAAAGCCATGAGGAAAAGCAGACTCTCGTATATATATATATATATATATATATATATATATATATATATATCAAATGTCAAGCCACCCAATAAATGGATAGATCAATGAGAGTAAAAGATTATTTTATTTACATTGATGCATTTGGCAGACGCTTTTATTAAAATCGGCTTAGTGCATCACAAGGTCAACATTTTTATCAGCATGTGTGGTTCGAACCCATGACCTTTTGCGCTGCTAACACAATGATCTGTCACTGAGCTATACATGAGCAGTTTATTATTATCTAATAATTGTACATTAAAACAACACTAAACTACATGAAAATATACACGTCATGTATTTCCTTTCCTGTTGGCGCAACGTCACAGCCCTTCTCAAATCACAAGAAAGTCAAAGAAAAGTACTTGACATGTTGTGAAAGCCATCTCAAGGTGTCTCTGGAGACCACATTCCATTGTCATGATAATTACACCTTTGCAAAAGTGACTTGTTGAAGACGACGAGACCTCGAGCAGCAGAAGCACTGAAAAGGAATGATAGTGTGAGGACAAGTTGGGGGGTCTCCTAAAACAAAGGCTGTGTGCAAAAACAGGGGGAGGGGATGGAGAATGCCAGTCCAGACGGACCTGAGACATAGATGAGGGGATAATGAGTCTCACTGGAGACAAAGGAGAAAGATTAGCCACTATATGCCACCCTGGAATGGCCGACTTTCAGAAACAAAAGGATGAATGGTGAAACGCTGAGTGATCGGCACCCTCTCTGATGATTTAAATACACACATTAAAGGCCTCGAAAAACATTAGCTGTAAGACAAAAAGTAACTTTTGTGTTGACATGAGGAAAAGACCTAGTTGTTTTGAAGATGCAATTGTTAGATCAGGGCACAGTTGTAACTTAATCCTTCAGCTTATGCGGTTATAACAGATTCAACCCAACTCCCCACCCAGAAAAGAAAAGGAGAAAAACATGCTTGAATTCAAATAAGCTGATTGTTTCATGGTCTCGGAGCGAGAGTGTTATCCAGACCTCTGAAGCAAAGAGAGGGTGATTGTCTCATGGCTCTCTGGTGTATAAGCATTGCCCAAACTGCAGGGTGAAAGTGGGGGCACAAAGGCCCCCTGTCTGGAAGAAGAAGTGGACCTACCTGCATTGGCTCTGGTTTCACAACACTGCCTTTGCTCTTGCCGCAGCTGGGTTGCAGTGACATTGTGCCATAAACAAGTAAACATAAACATTAAAAACAGATTTTAAAGAATATGTTTATAGGCATATCTAAGCTTAAAGAGACATTCCACTTTTTTAGAAAATATGCTCATTTTCCAGCTCCCCTAGAGTTAAACATTTGATTCTTACCATTTTGGAATCCATTCAGCTGATGTCCGGGTCTGGCGCTAGCACTTTTAGCATAGCTTAGCACAATCAAAAAAAATCGCAACTTCTAATTTTCTGTCGGTCTTAGTACACGATGTAACTACAGAAAAGTCAAGTTTTAAATAGAAAAAATATTGAAAATTTTTTAGCGTGATGCTAATGGTCTAATCAGATTAAATGGATTATGCTAAGCCATGCTAAAAGTGCTAGCGCCCGACCTGGCCATCAGCTGAATGGATTCTTACCATGAATCAAAGAAAGGGAATTGGTGTTTGGATTGGTGTGGCATGTCTGTGTTGGGTATGTGTTATTAGTGTTATTATTATTTACTATTATTATTACATCATCATAATTTTTATTAAAGGTGACATAGAATGATTGAACGGAGTATTTATCCTTGTTCTGTGATGTGACATGTAGACAAAAAAATTTTTGTTTGGGTCTCTAATGCCTTAGGGCTCAGTCACACCAAAAGCGTTTATGGCAGTTGCAGGCGCCTTTTTTGAATGATATTCTATGGGCAGGGCGCGTTTGCGCGCTGTTTATGCGCGCCGAGCGCCTTGCGGTTTTCTGCCGCCTGCCGCGCACGCGTTTTTGAAGGAGCGCTGAGAGCGGAGGAGCGCCTGACGTCATTCGCGTCTTCCATTGTCCAATCGACTGAGGGGAGAGGCGGGCCTTACGTTGTGGCGAGGGAAGTTTACAGTTGCTTTGAAGAACCGGACTCCACTCGCTTACTCTCTCCTGCATGTTTGTGCTCCTCTTATCCTCAAACAAGGTCAGAGCAAGCGCCCTCTTTTTAAAGTTTCTGCTAATATGACAGTTAACAGCAAAAGAGCGCTCACGCTTCAATATTTGATTGACAAGACAGCTGACTCGGTGGTTGCTTAGCAATATGAAAAGCCGCGCTGCACTGCTCTTTTTAAAAAAAGGCAGTGCGTCGCGCCTTGCGTTTGCAAGCGTTTAAAGCGCTTTTGGTTTGACTGAGCCCTTAGAACAGTGTTCTTCAACCCTGGTCCTGGAGGACCCCATTCCAGAATGTTTTAGATGTCTCCTTAATCAACACACCTGTTTTAACTTATCACTTGTTAGGGAGACATTCTGGAAGGAGGCTGATGAGTTGGTTCAGGTGTTTTAAATAAGGCTACATCTAAAACTTTCTGAAAGGGGGTCCTCAAGGATCAGGGTTGAAGAACACTGCCTTAGAAGCTTCCTAAAAACCTCTCTCAGATAGCTCTATTAGGGTGGGGGATTTTAAACAAGTGGTTTTGCACCTATTTGGCTCCCCCTGCTGGCTTAACTTGCAATCTCATTACTGATTGGCTGACTTTGCTGCCACTCAAAAAATTTAGCCAATTATTTTAAAGTGGAAGGGCAGTTAGATGCCTGTGATGTCATAAGCGTCAGTTTTTCAGATTGGGCTGTTTTCTGGCTGACATTTCTAAAAGAGGAATTTCTATGAGACTGAGATGTTTAGCATGTTTAGCACTTTTTGTATGTTTGTGAATGTGGGTAGACTACCATTATTCAACAAAGACAAGGTAAAAATGGTTTTTCATTCTATGTCCCCTTTAAGATTAATGTTGCCATCATCACAAAATATGACCATAATCGCCATCTTTTAGTATAATATTGTAGTTGTTGTTGTTATTAATATTACTGTTATTATTATGGACATTTTTAGTGTTATCAACAACATATAAAGCATTACTTTTAGCAAATGTATTATTATTATTATTATTATTATTATTATTATTATTATTGCTGTCATTACCAAATATTCCTGTAAACATAACCATCTTTAGAATTATTTTTGTTGTTACTATCATTGTATATACTATTATTACTTAAATACCTATATTATTATTTCGTTTAGTATCATTTTTGCTTATTATCATTTGCTTTATAATAATATCATTATCATAATTGCTTATTTTTGTTTTTGATTTGTGTTCGGTTTAATCATAAGTTGTATGTTTTTTACTTCTAATTGAAAAAACGTTTTTAGGAGCTTGTTTTGTCATTGACCCATAGTGCTTTTTCCTTATAAAGGCGTCCACTAAATTATGCGTTAAAGGCGGGGGGCGTGATTTTTGAAAAACACTTTGGAAAAGGGAGTCCAGCCGACAACCAAAACACACTTGTAGCCAATCAGCACTAAGGGGTGTGTCTACAAAGCGAAATTGATACCTGGGTTGCGTACGTGTGGGGCGGGTCTATCAAAGAAGGTCAAGATTCTATTGGGGTAGGGGCGGGTCTGTAAGATCATGCACCCCGCCTTAAAACCCCTTTCCCAGCGCGTTGATACCAGAAATTTGCCATAAAATTACTAAACTGGCTTATTGTGTGAACGCAAACACGTGCCAGAATTCGTCCCAGGATGGGGACATAACATTGCTGGGATCAGTCCCGGAATGCGACTATGTTAAACAAAAGGCAGGAATAATGGCGTAAGGTGTGTGATTGATGTGTCGTCTCAATGACATATTTATCGTTCAGCTCTTTGATTGCTAAATGTGATTGGTATCTTCGGGACGTAACATCAAGTTTTGGTAATAAAGTGGTGGTAGACTGCAACACTTTCAACCAGATTATAGTAAGCCATCTGTCAGACTCAGGATTAAGCACAAATGGTGCACTGAGCAGGAGATTTGACCACTTATAGAAAAATGACTTGCTGTAGCAATATAAGTCCCACTTTTCATTTAAACAGTCAGTTGGCTTTTTGATAAAGGAATCACACTTTCCTCATAGGACAGGTCATGAAAATGCTGCCATCTGCTGGGGAAAACTGCAATACAAAGTTACCCACCCCAAATGTGAAAACAAAACAAAAGAACCACATGTGATATGTTTAAAATGAACCACTTTTATTTTTTCCTTGACCAAGACAACCATGAAGTACATCAGGAATACAAAAATAATATGCACTTGGCTGCACTGGGCTCATTTTTACTAAGTTTGGCTCTTTTCATTCAGCAGCAACCCTCCACTGTAATAATGTAATCATTCGCCTCTGTAGTTGGCTAACAATAGAAAAAATGAAAATAAGAAAAGCAAAAGAATTCACTGCCTTCAAAACAACTCCAGTATAGCACTCATGGAAAAAACAATGTATTCAAATCACACAACAATCACTCTGATATTAAGTGAAGTATCCAAGACTTAGAATGGATGGGACTCCACAAAACTTGTGCATCATTAACAGGGTTACTGGCCGGAACAAAGTATACGGCCACATTCACGCTACCCTGCTATACTGGATTACACCTGGATCAAAGCATTAAGAGAACACCAGAAAAAAAACAGAAGCTTGCAAGAAGAATAAACAGGAATCATGCACTCATGTAAATGCATGCTTCCAGAGGACATGTCAGAAAAACAAGACAGAGGATACCAAACAAACAAGCAGGCCCTCGTGGATTCTATTAAAATCATAACCGATTTCATTTCAATTGAACATAAATAACACTTTTATTGCTAAATAAACTCTGATAATAAAAACTCACACATACTGGCACAAGTCATGTATTATTTGAACAAGAAAATGATATAGCAAACATGTAGCTCTTGTAAGACTACAAAATGCTTAATTGTAACCAAATAACATCATTTGAACAAACTATTAAACAAACATGAGCTTGTTAAGTGTTTACGGATAAACTCAAATTATTTTTAATTACAGATTTATGAGAAGGAGAAATCTACCCTCACTGTCAATAAAACTTTATACACAGAAACAAAATCTAAAGAAATTTTTCATAAGAATTGTGTTAGTTTCAAGCTTATTTACATATTTGGAAGGGAGAGTAGATCAGAGCAGATCAGCAGGACAGGGCCGTTCATCCATCTGAGCCATTAGATTGAGATTTTCTGTTACTGTCTTGTGAGGGATCAGCCTGTATCCATAAAAGAAGAGACAGTTGAACAGATGAGTGTATATACAAGGGCAGGGACTATTAATTGTGCAAATGCTCGTTTTTTCAATGAATTAATTTTAAAAGAGACATATAATCAAAATCTGACTTTTTCCATGTTTAAGTGTTATATTTGTGTCCCCAGTGCTCCTATTAATGTAGAAAATGTGTAAAAGGTCAACCTAGTAACTTAGTTTTGGTAAACAATTCCATATATATATATATATATATGGTATTCTGGGCTAAAACTTCACATACGTAGTCTGGGGACAGCAAAGTTTTATTTGACAAGTATTGTGAAATGTCCCCTTTAATGAAATACAGTGAAATGCCACCACATCCAAAAGCCAGAGGGGGCTCTCGTGCAGAAACTTCATTTGCAGAAGAACAACCATTACAGGAAGTGTCTATAAGCATATTTGTATCACCCTTCTTCAAATTGTTTCAGGTATTTTCATGATAATAAAGAATATTTTGAATGAGTTTGTTTGAGGAGTGTTGCTTTTTTAAATGCATGTTATAAACGATTCAGTGATTTTAGATTGATACGTACTTCCTACTGATCAAAAAAGCCACTGTACAAGCAAGAGCTGTGCATGAAACACAGAATCGAAGCCTAGCGAATCAGAATCGATTTTAGACAGATATTTTTAATGGGAAATAGCCCTAGTATATCCCGCCATCATTTACTACACAAGAATTTAGTGGTGATGACACAGATAAACTTTATACCTTTGAAAGAACACACTGAAGCTCCTTCATAATGGTGTTGAGGTTGGACACTGTGCTGTGGAGCTGTCGTTCATAGCTGCCCTTCTGCTGGTCTGATGTCTTCAGGTTGTTTTCTGTCTCTTTAAGATTGTTCTTCACCCCCTCCAGCTCTCTCAGAAGACTTTGGTTAGCTGCTTCCAGCTCTGCCACACGCTTTGAACCCTCCTCTACAATATAAAAAAGATAGATTGGCAAACTTTAGATTGACAGCTGTCTGTCAATGCAAATTCGGTTACATGATCAAATGAATGTGGTTGCAAAATTTTTTTCATTTTATTGTGAGATCAAAAATATAATTTAGGCTGTTTGTATACATTGTAGTCCCTTAAAGGAGTAATGTGGGTTTTTGGTGACATCTAGTGGTGAGATTGCAATTTGCAACCAACCTCAATTTCAATATGCAAAAAGAAGCTACAGTAGCTGCCACAAGACCAACATTCGTTTGAACGAAACACACTCTATAGAGCAGTTTTAGGGCTACTGTAGAGATATGACGCCGACCCTTAGTGTACGTAGATAACAATGGCTTATTCCAAGGTAATAAAAACAAAACAGTTCATTATTTAAGGTCTTCATACACCACTGATAATATAGTTATATATTATATTGCATTTCTGTCAAGAGATCCTTCAAAAACTCACACATTGCACCATTAATTTCTTGGTTTTTAAATATTTTTCCTATTTAAAACTTGATTCTTCTGTAGTTACATTGTGTACTAAGACTGACGGAAAATTTAAAAGTTGTGATTTTCTAGGCCTATATGGCTATACTCTCATTCTAGCGTAATAATCAAGGACTTTGCTGCTGTAACATGGCTGCAAGAGGCGCAATGATATTACACAGCAGCCAAAAATAGTCCCCTTGATTACTTTCAATAGCAGCAATATTAAAACTCTTTGGTTATTTTTGAGCGCGATGCTAATGGTCTAATCAAATTTAATGGATTATGCTAAGCTATGCTAAAAGTGCTAGCGCCAGACCCGGAGATCAACTGAATGGATTCCAAAACGGTAAAAATCAAATGTATAACTTTAGGGGAGCTGCAAAATGAGCCTATTTTCAAAAAAGTGGAGTGTCCCTTTAATGCTTTTCCCGCCATTAATAAATAATCTCGTCAATTAAGAGAAAATGCTTCCCTGCTAATGACGCTTCCCTGACGAGTTTTTACAGTAATCTTTAAATCCACCATTATCCACTAGGTGGCGCTCTTACCAAACTTATAAAAAACTGAAGCATCAGCTAATTCTACCACATTGTAAACTCCGTGTATGTTTGGATATTTGTTCTAAATTTGATCTCTATCAAAAATGTCACTATTTCAGCTTTTGCTCAAAATTTGGTATTTTTGAAGAAACCTACCCATATTTGAGAGGCTATAAAAAGTAAAAAACAAATGAAGATAGGTTGAAACTTTTTCCGTTTTGTTTGTTTGTTTGTTTGTTTAAAAGCAAAGGGTCTGTTCTTTCATTTGATATATCTGATATATTTAATTATGAAATGATGTATGGGAAATATTGTCAGTTAAAATATTTACTCCAATATGCAACCACAGTCGCACACCCCCATAAATTCAAGCACCGTCCACAGATCAAAGCAGGATGATTGATATTATTACCCATTTTAATGTCTTGCTGCATGAGTTTCTGCTCGATTTCCTCTCTGGTCTTCTCGCTCTTCTCCAGTTTCTGCATCATGCTACCCACATCCACCATGGCTCCGTTGTAGACGATCAGGCTACCTGATTCGCCGGCCTCTTCTGATTTTAGCTTGCTCTTCTTACTGGGTAGCAAGGTTTGGTTACCTACACGCATGCAAGCACAGCTTTAGTCTACTGCATGGTAATGGAGTTGTAATCTTGAATTACAAATAAGCCTCTTAGTTTCAGCTATCATCTTTGCACACCTAAAAGGTTGTCTATTTGAGCATCAGAGGTCAACGTTGGGCTGGGCTCATCTTTCGGTCGGTCCGTTAGCTTGCGATAGTGGCAGGACTCTCTGACCAACGGTCTGTTCAACAATTTCTTCACCTGGAAAAGTCAACAAGACAATATATCAACAACATGAAATGGAAATATGTCCCCAAAAAAGGCCTTAAACAACAGCGTCATGTGACAAATCACATGTTCCATGTGGCCTTAGATGCAAACCAGCCATGGCTGTCATGTCGTTTACAACTTTACGTAAACTCTACTTAATAATCTCAATGAAACTTTAAAGCCTCCCTAAACCATCTCGATACTGAACCCTGTCGAGCAGAAGCACCTGAGCTCTGGAGAGATGCAAGCCTAGTGTATACATGATCTCCTCCAAGTCCTTCTCCAGCAGATAGCCACAATGACTCTGGTCAAAGTACACAAATGCCATCAGGAGATCCTTGTTAAACGTCACCATCTGCTTTTTCTTCACATCCTACAGACAGACAAAATCAATAATGCATGACAGCGATTGTCATTCTCTGCTCACTAACAACATGAAATGTCTGCAAACAAACATTACTTTATCTTTTGAAGATCTGTCTTTGGATTTTCGGTCATCCCTGCGGTCGTCTCTTCTGTCTCTCCCGTTGGAGTCCTCATCGTCTTTATCTGTAGATCACACAAGATCAGATAAACAGGAGCCTTTATAGTAACATTAGGTGCATCTGCGTGTGATCTCTACCATCATCATCATAGTCATCTGCATCTTCTGCCTCCATGGGGTCATATTCGTCGGCGTTGTTGTTGGTGCTCCCATCTTCGTTATCATCTTCATCTTTCGACCCTTCTCTCCTAATGCCTCTTTCCTTTTCCTCGTCCTACACTCGAGACACACACATTCATGCTGATGGTTTTATCTTGCGTTTATATAAAGGCTTTAACTTCAACAAGATATATGATGAAGTAGTAAAAGCTGGATGCTAATTGGTTCAGAGACCTATTTACAAGGGCATGTGTGTGCATGAATCATTCCTCCCACCTTCCTCTTCTCATCTTCATCCCTTGTTCTCTTGGAAACTGGCTCTCCGTTATCCTCATCCTTCTCCTTCTTTATGTCCCTCCTTTCTGTATCTTTTTTACCTTTGTCTTTTTTGTCTTTTCTCTCATCTTTGTTTGGAAGAGAAGCGAGTGCTTTGTAGATCCTATAGCCAAAGTCTCGTTGAAGCATCTCATTGAACAGCTCAGCAAACAGAGATACCTGAACAGATGAGCAAAAGTGCAGTTCATTAAATTTGCATTTCATGGCGTTTCAAAAGTTTGAATAGATTAAAAGATTGATAAAGGGCCAGTTTCCCAATCAGGGTTTAGATTAATCCACGATAAGGTCGTAGTTATATTAGGACATTTAAGACAAACAAAATTCATTAATGATGTGCATACAAAACAATGACAGGGACTAGACTTAACCCATGTGTGGAAAATCACCCCAAAGTGGAAAAGTTTTTAATAACTGACACCTCTATTTCTATCTACCATCTTGGATAAAAGCTCGTCGCAATGCATTCTGGGATTGATTTATCTAAAAAGGAAATGCAATGGTGTTGAAACAAACTAGCCAAAACAAGGCATCTAATAATGGATGCCATCATAAGGTTTTTGAAAAAACATTAAAAGAGGGAAGTATATGTGAAAGCTGCTTTAAAATATTTTGTAAAAATTTCTGCATTTGGTGCCGCAGAAACGATGAGTTATCCACGGTTTAGTTGTCAGTGCTTCTCACCTCAAACGAATGCTCCTTGTTATCCTCCAGTCTATAGTCCAGCAGCACGCTCAATGACATAATACTGCAGTCAAATTTGCCGTTCTTGGCAGCCCAGTTGGGGTGGACGATAATGGTGGGCTCATCCGGCAGAACATACCGTCTCTCCCTGCGCTGACGCTCCTGCTCCTCCTGCTGTTTTCGCTCCTCCTCCTTAAAACATAAATTGTTAAGATTGATCATAAGCTCTGTTTACACCTGGTATTTTTGTTATATTGAATTACAAGTGAACGAGAGAGGCGCATTCCCATTTACACCTGGTGTTTAAATCCGTTTTAATTTTAATCTCTTTTGTCCACTTTTGATACCTCAGAGGGGATGGTCTATGGGTGAGTAATGAAACATGAGTGGGAGAAATAACAGGTTTAAATTGATGCGCACTAATATCATGAGAGTACTTCTGCTTGTGTTGTTAGTGGCTGCACAATGTTTTGAACATGTATATGTAAGGGCTTTCTCTGATATATCAGAACAAACTTATAAAAAAGCTTGCGCACCTTTTAGGGCTGTGCAAAAAAAAAAAAAAACGCCTGCGATGCTCATGCGTGTTTCATCAGTAAAGCCGGTTCGTGATTAGTATTAAATCGCCATCAGCTGCTTTCAGATGGAGCGGCACCCACTACACAGAGCCGCAGTTCACAGAAAAGCAGTGTTGTTTTTGGCAGCCCTTTTAGTTTTAGTCTTTTGTACGAAAAGTTTTAGTCACATTTACCTAACTTCTCTGTGAACTACGGCTCTGTATAGTAAATGCCGCTCCATCTGAAAGCAGCTAATGCAGATCCAATACTAATCACCAAACTGGCCTTACAGAAGGCGGAGAGCAGCTGCTCAATTAAAACCTAAAAGCCTTGACGAACACTTTGGGTTTGCGCTAGAGGTCAGGAACGATTAAAAAAAAAATTTGTGCTGCTTGGTACAATCGAGGGGCAACCTTCCAAACTCTCTGATGAAGTCAATACGGAAATGATTTAAACTGCAATTCTTCGACTGGCTGCTAGAGGCAGGCTCCAAAAGGGAGTCAATTTCCATATACTTCCATGTTAAAATGCCCAACTTTACAGTAGAAAATAATATGTTTACAGCCTGGTACAAGAAGTGTTTTTGGTCTGTATATCTAATTTTTTACCTTCATGACCACTTTTGATATTCCACTATAGACATTTTACAAACCATAAGTACTTTGCAAATTCATGTTAACTACAAGTTGGGGTTATGGTTAGTAAAATAATTTGACAAGTAGTTGCAAAGTTAGTAGTTGCAAAGTAAATAGTTAGTAGAATGTCTAAGGGGGACTATCAAAATAAAGTTTAGCCAAAAGACATCCTCTGATCATTCCTGTCTCACCTCTTTGTCGTCTTCGAGTTTGCAGACTTCATCTTCTTCCACGCAAGGAGGCTCAGGCTTCTCCGGCTCCTTAGACTCCTCCACCTGTTCCTCCACCTTCAGCTGTTTAGTGAGGCGAGCGATCAGCTGGGACTTCAGCCCTTTAGAGCTCAGTGTGCGACTCTCCAACTCTTTCCTCAAGTCATTCACCTGTGTGTAAATAAGACATGTTAAGGGCTCGTTATAGTTGTGCATTGGTCCTACGGCATAGCCGCGATGACGTAGGTTCCGCGTCGGTTTTCATTTATACTTTGCGTCATCGTCCACATCAACGTGCAATCACAAGCGCGACCGCTGGTTGGCAGTATCCACACCTGTAACCACAGTAGCAGCGCTACCGTCAAGGAAGAAGAAGCTTGGCAAGTTAACCCACAAATGAAGAAGAAATAGCAACTTGTTGTGTATGATTTGAGATGACCAGCAGTGATGGAAGTAAATAAACAGTGACTTTTGTTGCAGTTTGAGTTAAATCACTCCTCAACTTGGCCGATCTGTGTTTTCACCGTTGCAAACGGAAATACCTATGACGCAGTTTTTTTTACCTGACGGTAGGGGCTCTGGTGGACCAATCACAGCGCTTGCAGTCTGAGTAGAACTGACGCGCTGTTAAAATTTTTGTGGGGTGCACGTCAGGCTACGCAGAGGCTACGGATAACTAGGGCTGGGCCGGTTTGGATTTTTTCTTACCGCGGTCGGTAATCAACAAATTCCCACGGTTTTGCGGTTTATCGGCAAGACAACGAGTTAAATAACATGCATGACTTATTTATGTTCAATAAACAACATGTGCAAATTACTTAAGGAACATGTAAAGTGAATATTATTTCCTTCCACATTTCTTCAATTTCAACATTCAACAACTTGAACAATTAATATTATCAGTTAAAAAATTTTTAACGCATTGTGCGTGTCCACACGTACTTGCCTACAGACATTTCTCCACTTTTCTATCCTTAATTTATGAATGGCCTGTAAATGACGCAAATTATTGCTGCCCTGATGGTCTGGTAAAATAACCATTTGTATGAGAAATCACTTGTACTGCATATGTGTCCGTGCTTGAGTATAGATTGGAAGCTGCACGGAGACGCGTGTGTGTGCGCAAAATGACTGTCTCACGTGCGTCCGGGCAGTGCGCGTCTATCTGGCGCGCGTCCGGGCAGTGCGCGTCTATCTGGCGCGCGCCCGGGCAGTCCGCGTCTGTCTCGCGTGCTCGGGACCACTTCTGTTCTAGACACTTACCATAAACATCTGTCTTTTTCCACAAACGGAGAAAGAAGACGCAAAAGCAAAACTTGCTGTGTGAACTGTGAAATGTGTACTGCTGTAGAAATGGCCACTGTGGTTGGCTAGATGAAAAAGAGACAATCTAACCTCTTTGCATATTAATCCTCGGACTGATCGCGTGCTCTTTATGTTGCGTGGCAATTTAATAATGTATGTAACCTGATTCTGTTGTTGATCTGTTGCAGCTGTTTGCACGTTCAAATTAAATAAAATGTTTGTATTGCTTTTACCGAGTCACAGACAACGTCACCCGTATTTCTACTCAATGACAATTTAATATTAAAATCATATCAGTTAACATTTAATGTTTATAACAAGCTGCGGTTGTTTAAAAGCTGCGGTTGTTTAAAAGCTGCGTGTATAACATCCCCACATAAACACACAAGTGCAGGCCAATGTTTCAAGTTTTTTTTTTTTGCGGTTATGACGGTGAGGAGCTCAGACCCGCGGCATGGGTCACGTGACCGCGGTATGGCGGTAATGCGGTTACCGCCCCAGGCCTACGGATAACCTACAGTGTAGCTACGCCGTAGAGCTTACGCCCAACTATAAATCTGGCTTTAGGGTTTTGCTGTCCTGTGAATCACAAGAAAGTTGTGGCCTTTAGTCAAAGTCTATGAGCTTGTACATCAAATACTCATGGTTTTCTATAATTTTTTTGTGCAAAACGCATTGGCTTCAGAGTTTTAATCCAGCATCATAGCACATTTCATTGGAATGCTTGATTCTGATTGGCCAGTCGGGTCATTTTCGGGTTTGTTATTCTTTCAATAACATCCACTCAAAACCAGTGCTTTAAGTGGCCAAAAGAGGTGATTTTGTACTATTTTTTTTTGTTGACTCGACTCCTATATTGAAGGGGGTTTATATTCAGCAGCCAACAGAACATCACTTTAGTCAAAATTGTCATCACTTTATTTTGTCCCATTGTTTTCCATTTTGCGGGTGGTAAAACTACTGTGTGCGTCATTTAAATTCATTAAAATTTCGTTCACTTGTAGTTTAGCAATTAAACTAAATGTATATTACAATTTCAAGAATTATTTTTGTCCGCACATCGCCTGAGGAAATCCGAAGTTGCGTTGAGGGGAACCAAACTGACAGCCGCGACAGCGGAGATTGTCACGCACCTACAAAAGGGTATTGGAAAAAGCTTGCGTCTGACCTGCAGCTATCATTCTGGCTTGTTGGGATGTCAGCCAGCGAGTCCTCTGATTCTGACCTTATTCTTATACTACTCAAAGTCTAAAACAAGGAGGGCATATTAAGTGTTCATTGAATTTTCATTTTAACCGAGCAGCTATGGTTGCGCGTTTCACACACAAACACAAACCTCTCCAGACCACGTTGACACTGACTGACAGCAGCAAAAGCAAAACCTTAACATGTCTTGTTATATTTACAAATGTACTCTGTTACATCTGAACGTCTTGTCTTATCGTCTTATCTTAAAACTGACAGTAAACAGGTTTTCCTGGCGGAAGGTCTGCATTCGTAATAAATTGGCAAATAAAATATTTCAAAACAATATTTAATGTTCCTTACCTTACTTAAAAGGAGAACAGTCATGTAATAAGTGGGATAATGTACAGGCAGCTGGATGTTCTCGCGAAATATTCAGTGTGATATAAAACCCTTCCCTTCACGCCAGGTCCTTAATAACAACCTGCTGCTGCCTATACATTATCCCTTGCGTAGCAATCTTACAATGGCCATCTTACCTTCATAGATTTAGGATCAAGCTTAGACCAGTGAGTCGGTGTGGCGACTTCCTTTGAATCATCTTCATCTTTATCCTCCTCCTCCTAAGTGTGTGACGTGAGAGAAAAAGAGAAAGGGACAGAAGTGTTAAAAAGGCAACTCTATGACCTGCCGTGAGTTTTCTGAAACAAAAGTTGATCCGTGCAAGAAGCATAGGTCACAACTGTGTCTCATTGTCTCCTCCTACTGAGCTCTAGACTGGGTAAAAAAATATATGTCCACTGCTAGGAAGCTCTCTAGCTTTCAGAAACAGATCCCACTTATCAGCCAATCAATGCCAGTTCTGTGGAATACAAAAAGATAATCAATGACACTGGGTTCAAGAGATGGACATGGGGGCAGGTGCACACCTCCAAACTCATGTGTGTGGGGACACCCTACGTCTACGTCTTGCAAGTATAGTACTTTTCTCTTTTAAAAAGTTTTCTTAGCCAGCTAGTCAGAACTGTACTCGTATAAACCAACCTCCCGGGAAAAATCGCATTCCAAATAGGATCTACACACAATCCGAGAACAGCGTCAAATCAAAACAGAAGAGAGACAGACGAGAGACATAACTTAGAAAGTATTTGGAGTTCGGCAGATAATGAATTAACAGGTAAAACAAAACACAAACATTATAAACACAACTCGCAACTGGCCCTCCAGATTCCAGCATTGATCTTATTGGATTCATTTTCAGTCTTTTGAAATTAGGAATTGGAATTTTAAGTAAGAAATTGACAATTAAATTAGCCATTAGATCAGCAATCATGCTTTATAATCAGCTGGAAGCTGTTTAACCAGTTGAAGCAGGTGTCGATAAAGTAGGAGCTACGCTCTTCCAGCTGTGTGTGACTGCGTGACAGAGGGAGAGCAGGAGGAAATGGGGTGAAGGATCAGGGATGAGAAAGGAATGAGGAAGGGATGGGAAAAGTGGGTTTTGTATGATGCCTGTGATACTTGTCTGTTCTTTCTGTGTTGTTGCTTTTTTTAAGTGTTTTGTTTGTCTACTCCTGTGCCTGTGAGAAGCGGAAATGAGAAGAGAGGGATTAGCGTTCAGTGCCTGTTCTCCATCAGCCTCCTTCCGTTCAGCCAAGAGTTTCTCTGCCAGCTGCTCCTTGAGTCCACGGGACAGGCCCTCCCACTCTGAGCGGGTAGGAAGACAATGCCAAACATCCGGTAGAAATAAAACCACTGTCTCCACATGTGCGGGGACTGTCCGCCCTTTGTGAGTCTCCTCAGGGCGGTGATAGCGTATCTCTGCAAAACGATACCTGTCGCAAAGGAAGAAGCGCGTTGGAAAGAAACATTCTGTGAGACATCACACAAATTCAACACACTTCCCTCAACAAACACAGAAAGCTTTGAGCCCCCTGCGACCCCGTTCGTGGTAAAACGACCCCCCCCGAAAGTTTCTCGGGATGAACGGCAGCCGCGTAGCGGGGGAGGTCGACAGACAGTATATACACACACAATTAAACAAAAACGGTGAAGGTCCCTCCCCTTGCGTCAGGCCCCTCCCACTGGCACACCCACAGTGAATCTGAACCGGTTGCTTGTGAAAAATAGCTTACAAACCCCCGGGGGTGTGAGAGAAGGACAGATTGAAACACAGTGAAAGCAAGTTAAATATGTAAGATATTTAACACAAGGCAAAGGTCAAAGAGAACAAAGTAACGATGGCGCTCGACTCCTCCGGTTCTGCTCTCGGAGCAAAAGAATCAATGCATTCACCACACAGATAAAGGGGGGCAGGACTGCCACACACATTAGCGCCAACATTGCAAAACAAAAAATCAAATCAGAATCAAAATGACAAACGAAACAAAAGCATCAAACATATCAGGAGGTACATTGCTGTGTAAAACCATGCAGCGGGTCGCAGATGTTTCGGTGTTGTCTGTCAGGCCTTATTTTGTGATGCTAAGGCCTAATATTAAGAGATGCAGACATGGAGATTACAGGAGATGCATCAGCACGTACTAATAAAAAACTCGTACTTACCACTGGGTACACAAACTCAGATCAATGCCTGTTAGAGCCTTACAACAACGTATGGCTGTCTTTATAAGGACAGAGGGATCGTTCTCTGGGTCGGCCCCGTCTAAAGAGGGAGACCAGTGACCACCGATGGCCATGGCCTCGTCTTTGCCCCGCATCCCCACCAGGAACTGGAAACATAAGAGTTCACAGAGAGCACACGGGTTACGCGACACTCGAGAGCATTAGAGTCTCGTGAAAAAGACACAAAAGCCACAAAGACGGCGGCAGAGGCGGCCGGACGGAGGGAGAGACAACATCAGATAAGCTTATTCCACACAACAAAGCGTTCAGCAATGGAATAGGACAGACATATCACGGTTAGCTCCCCAACACCGGTGACACGAAACATAATCATATCACCAAGGGTTAGTAACTCCCCAGACCAAATACAGGGGTGGACAAACATCTTTTGGTGCCCAGTGGAGAACTAGTATCAGTAGCTGCGTTTCCATTGCAGATCTGCGCAAAACTTTAGAGTTATTTTCTGAATGTTGACAAAAGACTTTTGTAAAATGACAACCAATGATATGCGACAGAAACTTAGTTTTTTCCTCTCTTGATAAGTCATTCCAAACATCACGTCGACTGATGTTGGTAGGTTTAAAGCGTAACTAAACCCCTGGACTCCACCCACTGGCAATATTTGAAAAATGCAAGAAAAGTGGGCAGACCCCAACGGAGATAGAGGGGACGAACTAAGCTTGTACTAAGTGTGTGGTGAGATCCTAACAAGGGCGTGGTGAGCTTGAACCTGCTTATGTCACGAGTTATTTTATGGACCCAACATCCAGTAGGAAAATTCTATTGCAGTAGCCACCATTCAACCTGAAGAGGGCAGCACTCAGACGATTTTACACCATATATTATAGTATTGAAACACTTTATATCCAAATGTCAAAAAAACTTACTAAAATCAATGAACAGCACTAATAAAGCCCAATTCTTACAGATCATTAACTAAAAAAAGTTGGTTTAGGGTTTAGTTACTCTTTTATATATATATATATATATATTTATACATTAATGTGTGCATATTATACATACATAATTATTATACACAAGTTCACACACACATATAATGTAAACAAAAACTTTTATTCTGCTATAGATTAATCGCTATGCATCCCTACGTGTTTCCATTGGCTGTATTTTCAATTCGCAAATGTCAGTTTTTGCAATTTAAAGGGTAATAGAAACGCAGCTACTCTACGTGTGTGTGTTAGATTACAGATTCAGCAATATTCCCATTCAAAATCTTTATAGAATTTTTTTAGCTAGTAAGGCATAAACCCTTCAAGTTAGGGCTGCACGATAAATCGCATGCGATACGGTCACGCATCTCGACAGTAATGCCGGTTCCTTGATTATTAGTAAATCGCCATCAGCTGCTTTCAGATGGAGCGGCATTTACTACACAGAGCCGTAGTTCCCTGACAAACTGGGCCATATCGCATACATATCGCAGGCGATATGTCCGCGATAATTAATGCGAAATTGCCCCAATTGTCAGTGAACTACGGCTCTGTGTAGTAAATGCCGCTCCATCTGAAAACAGCTGATGGCGATTTACTAATAATCAAGGAACCGGCATTGCTGACGAGATGCGCGTGACAATCACATGCAATTTATCGTGCAGCCCATTACTTTAAGGCAAAGCTACAAAGAGCTTATAGGTTGTTAAACAATGGTATGTGGTTCTGTAGGAGCCACAAGTACTACTACACCACCCACAAATGCTTGGTTTCCTGGTGTATAATTGTAATAACAGTTACCCTGGCACTCTAATGTTGTCCATCCCTGTACAATACCACAGTGTAACAAGTGCAATGTTAATGCAAGCTGATTAATAAACACAAAGTCACTGATTTAGCAGTAAAGCTGAATTTGAGTTAGTTCTGGTTAGCGGTGTTATTGAGAGAGCTATACCTTGATGAGGCGGGCAGGATGCTGGAAGGCATCTCTCAGGTCTGCAGGATCTTCTGCAAGAGCACAGGACTTATGATACAGCTCATCTAGACTGGGATTGGCAAGCAGCATCACCTACAACAGTCATAAACATACACAGTCATACATGGAGTTTAAAATGATAGCAGGAAATCCAGGCTAAGTTCTCAATCCAATTATGACATCAAAAGCATCAAAGTTTAATTTTGCACAATAATTAATTTCACAACGATTTCAATCTTTGACATGACCTTTTTCAGTCAATATTAAAGGACAAGTTCAGTATTTTACACTTAAAGCCCTGTTTTCAGATTTATGATGAAATAGAACGGTTTTGACGGAAATTTGGACATATGATGCTGTCCTGAGAATTTTCGGGTGTATCACCTCCCACCTCTACAATGGCTGCATAGGTGCACTGGAACAATCCTTTCTAAAATGCTTTAAACTTTCGTTTACAAAGACGTGAAACTCACCGAGTGGTCAGGGGTGTTCACTGATAGGCTCACACAAAAATCGCTGCAAAAGATGTTTTCCAACAGGTTTTATCGTAATTTTTGTCCTACGTGGGAACTTTGTTTGTATTCTTGCAATTGGCAAAGGTGGATTATCGCCACCAACTGGGCTGGAGTGTCTATTACTCAAGCCCTCAACGGAAGAATATACGGGTGTGAAGCGTTTGGAAAAAACGAATGCTAAAACACCTGTTGGAAAGCATCTTTTGCAGCGATTTTTGTGTGAGCATATCAGTGAACCCCCCTGACCACTCGGTGAGTTTCACGTCTTTGTAAACAAAAGTTTAATGGATTTTTAGGAAGGATTGTTCCAGTACACCTATGCAGCCATTGAGGGGGTGAGAGGTGATAGAACAAACACCCGAAAATTCTCGGGCCAGCATCATATGTCCAAATTTCAGTCAAAACCGTTCTATTTCATCATAAACAATCTGAAAACAGGGCTTTAAGTGTAAAATACCGAACTTGTCCTTTAAAGATATCACGGTAATATTTTCATTACATTTTGTAGGATGATTTATGTACAAAATCACAATAAAAGACTGAGATCTGCCGTAGCCGATAGTGCCCGACATCTGCGTGCCCGACACTGCAATGACGCTGCTGACGTACAACGCTGCTGAAGTGTTATCTTCAGACATGTTTGCGAAGATTTTTTTTCAAAGTCTCTCTCAGACTGTAAACGAAGCTCGGGTGCAAAAAAAAGCTTGGGTGCACCAGATAACATGTCAGCAGCAGCGTACGTCAGCAGCGTCACACAACAGACCCAGAAGAGAAGGCAATGCTGAATAAAGTTGTAATTTTTCGATGCTTCAACACATTGTAACTGACCCACTGATGTCACATTGACTGCTTTGATGATGTTTTTATTACCTTTCTGGACATGGACAGTATACCGTACATAGATTTTCAATGGAGGGTCAGAAAGTTTTCGGACTGAATCTAAAACATCTTAAACTGTGTTTCCAAAGATAAACGGAGGTCTTGAGAGTTTGGAACGACATGAGGGTGAGTCATTAATGACATTATTTTCATTTTTGGGTGAACTATCCCTTTAAAATAGTTTTTTTTTACATTTTCTATACACAGAGCTTTTTAAATCTGATAGTGTGAAAATTTGCTTTTGTAATTTTATTTATATAGCACTATAAAACAACGAGTGTTAAACATAGTACTGTACATACCTAAATAAAATAAATAAATATATAAAACCACACACAAAGACATAACACATATATAAAAGAAAACTCATGGATTACGAGCCGTTTTTCGACCGATACCGATTATTGGCCGACATATCAGTGCATCTCTACTTATAATAAAATGTTATGTATAGTAGACACACGAGACCATCAAATAAAACATGATGCAGCTAATATTATTATTATACATTTAGCCATTAAAACAACAAGCAGTTTTATACCTTTGCACTGTAGGTGTGATTGGCATCGGGTGGGTCAAGAACAGACGTGTTCTTCACCAGAGAGTCCACCTCTTTATGCATGATATGAAAGTTACAGTAGTTTCCAAAGGTGAAAGGTCGTGTTAAGGGGAATGCATCCACCCAGGTAAACACAGCATCAAAGAAATCACTGGGAATGTAGAGACTCTGATACCTCCGCCGGAGCTCCATCATGTCACAGTTATAACTTCAAAGAATAGGAGGAGAGAGTTAAATAATAAAACTACAAAAATTACTTAGTGTCATGTTTCGTAGCAAAATTCAGCTATAATGTTGAGGGAAAAAAGAACATTTCTAAAAAGAACAAAATTTGCAGTTAAAGAGAAAGAAAAAAACAAGAAACCTACCCATCGAGGGAGAATTTGGAGAACTGCACAGTATATCTTGGTACGACTCTACGCGGCCGTCTTGGGGAACGTTCTCTGCGTGGAGATCGGTCTCTAGAACGTTTACGTGTAGGTGAACGTTCCCTTGACCTTCTCCGTTCTCTTTCTCTCTCCCGACTGCACAAACACAGGCAAAATTTAAATTTAATTCAGTTATAATGCAAAAATACTTAAAATTTTGCACTTGATTAAAGTAAGAAAACCACGTGGTGTTTGTTGGAAAGCCGACCTGCGGTCATCTTTCCTCAGGATGAGTTCTGGTCGGTCATTGCGACTGGGGAAGCGGGGAGAAGGGTCCACACGCCTCACCTGTTGTGGCTGAGGTATCATTCGCACTGGGGGCTGAAGCAAACCCCCTGAGAACACAGAGTCTACACACCACAGAGAGAAACAAAAGATCAAATTCTGTCTGGTTGTATTTAGGCCGTTAATGAGCAAGAGGGTTCGCGTACCTTTTGGGGGCGGCTGGGGCAGCAGTGGCTGTGGTGGGTTATGCAGCAGTGGGGTCAGAGAGGCTGCAGAGAGCTGGGCCTGCAGAAGAGATGGAGGAGGTCCCTGGGCCTGGACACTGAACGTAGTGGGTGGGGGGAGAGACTGCAGCATTGTGGGTTTCATCATGTTTGGGCCTGGGGGTTGATTCTGAAATACAAAAGAGATGGAGTAGATGAGATACGTTTGCCATCATGAACAAACACTAAGACTAAAGAAAATTTTCTTGATATCATTATGATGAACTTGCTTGGGTGTACAGCTAGAAATTTAAGTTCCTATATTTTGCAGCCTTTTAACATGTACTTTAAAAGCACTTGACTTTTTCAGTTTCAAAAAATAACAAATCATTTAGAGAAAATTGTCTTATCAAACAAGTCTTATATAAATATGAATCTGTCTTGTACAAAAATGTACATAAGCAGATGGAGGAAAATGTGTCTAAATGAGTTATCAAGGTACTATAACCAGGACTGGAAATTGGGGGGAGGGGGCGCGAGGGGACAGAGTACGGGGAGTGAATTTCAAAGGTAAATCGTAGCTTTGTTCTACTGATTATCATTTTTGTTTTATCATCTTTGTTTTATTACCATTATTTGAGTACTGTGGTATATTCTGGGCGTCTACATACGATTATTAAATTGTAATGTTTTTTTGTTCATAAGCAATATATTTTTAAGTAAAGGATTTTATTCACATTGTATGTGTTATTAGTTTTTTGTTAGTATTCATTTTTGTTTTTGCCTCAGAATTGGTATCAAGAACCATAAAATGTTATTGGTATTTGCAATGTATATAGACATTTTGGCATTGTGACAATCAAAATGACTGTGCATTAGTGTACCCAGTAATTTCTAGAATATAATATATATATATATAACGATTTACCTTTGAAATTCACTCCCCGTACTCTGTCCCCTCGCGCCCCCTCCCCCCATTTCCAGTCCTGGTTATAGTACCTTGATAACTCATTTAGACACATTTTCCTCCATCTGCTTATGTACATTTTTGTACAAGGCACATTCATATTTATATAAGACTTGTTTGATATATATATATATATATATATATATATATATATATATATATATATATATATATATATATATATATATATATATATATATATATATATAAAATTGCAATATATTGTTGTGCAATTCAAATGAAAAACCTTGGGCAATGCTGGGGCATGGGGGCCCCGGTTGTTGGACTTTACTTAGGGACCACAAAATGGTAAACATGCCACTGATCAGTTTATAGTTCTTGCAAATTTAAAGTAAGTTAGCTGGTGATTTTTGCTGTTTGAGCAACCTGATAGGCTTTCACGTGCCTGTTGATTCAATATAATTGTTGAGCGTCTTGCTCACATTATTTATGTGGATTATTTACATGCTACAGCAGTTACACTCCTTTAAGATAATGTAATCAATAGTCTGAAATAATCAGTTTTTACAATCTTTGCGCTATCTATCATCGTTCGCCAGACGGTCTACAAACATCTGCTTCAGTTTGTGTTTATTAACCCTTTAGTTTCATTTCATTACGCAACTACTTTCATTAGAGGCATCTGTTAAAAACATTTAATTCCGAAATAATCTAGTATGTGTTCATTTTCTGTCATAGTTTCTTCTAAATTAAGTTTTATTTGAATGTTTTAAATAAAAATATTTTCATTTTCATCATTACGCGTACGCCCCACCCTTTTGATTGCCACGCCCACACGCCCAACCATACCACCTTAACTAACAAATTTTCTACGGGGAACACTGTAGAACTACACCATCCTTCCAAGACAAGTACATTAATAGTAGGGCTGCACGATAAATCGCATGCGATACCACGCGCGTCGCGTCAGTGGTGCCGGTTCCTTGATTGGTATTGGATCGCCGTCGGCTGTTTTCGGATGGAGCAGCTTTGACTGCACAGAGCCGTAGTTCCCTGACAATTTGGGCCATATCGCAGGCGATACGTCCGCGATAATTAATGCGAAATTGCCCCGATTGTCAGGGAACTACGGCTCTGTGCAGTTAAAGCTGCTCCATCTGAAAACAGCTGATGGCGATTTAATACTAATCAAGGAACCGGCATTACTGACGAGATGTGCGTGACAAACACATGCGATTTATCGTGCAGCCCTAATTAATAGCACAGCAGGTGCTGATTAGCAAAAGATCGACTCTATGGACAACAAAGACAACGTATAATTACAAACACAAAATGCTGTAAACTGTAAAACTGAGAAAGGTAAAAAGCAGAAACAGTGACTCGTCTTGGTGGAAGTATAGAAAACTGAAGGACTTGTGACAAAAAGCCTGTTTGTAAAACAGGAGAATGGAGGAGCAGGTCAAGCAGAAGATTAAGGTGAGGAAAAAAGGATAGGGTTTTGGGGCGCAGAGGTCAAGTGGCATGGGTTACATTTTGTCTTGAATCCACCGCAGAGTGTATGTCAGAGTAGCGTGGCATTCCTGCATCAGAGTAAAAGCTGGACAGCTGTGGGGAAACCTGAGGTAAGGGCTGTGGCGGCTGGTGCTACATGGAGATTAAGAACACAGGAATCAACAGAAGCAGAACGATTTTAACTCTTGTTAGACCTGTTACTGTGGATCCATTTGGACCATGTGGCTCAGCTCACCGTTTGGTTGGGCATCTGAGGTAAAGTCTGGATGCGCTGGGCATTCCATTTGAAAGGCATGTTGGGATTGTAGACAGCCTCCACCAGAACGCGATCGCCGACTTGTGGCGTTTTTCCCTTAACAGCGCTATAGAAACAAAACAAACAGTTTAAGATTTACAGCATAGGCATTTCTAAAGATTAATGTGCAACCCAAATCAAAGCACAAGTATCAACACTGTGGCTCTGTGCTGTTTTTAAAATGCTGCTATGTTTATTTGCACTTCATCGTAAAAGAAAGACAGCAACGTCAGCTTACACCAGTTATTCTCAAACTGGGGGGCACGAGATGGTGCCAGGGGGCATTATTTGATCATAAATCTGTGTAATTAAACATCAATAAATTAGTCTACTAATCAAAAGCACTACATTGTATAATTTCACGTTTTGTTTAATTCAAATTTAAAGGAATATTCAATTTTCTTAAAAAAAAATCCAGATAATTTACTCACCACCATGTCATCCAAAATGTTGATGTCTTTCTTTGTTCAGTCGAGAAGAAATTATGTTTTTTGAGGAAAAATTGCAGGATTTTTCTCATTTTAATGGACTTTAATGGACAACAACATTTAACACACAACAGTTTTTTTCAACGGAGTTTCAAAGGACTATAAACAATCCCAAACGAGGCATAAGGGTCTTATCTAGCGAAACGATTGTCATTTTTGACAAGAAAAATAAAAAATATGCTCTTTTAAACCACAACTTTTCGTCTAGGTCCGGTCCAGCGCGACCTAACGTAAATGCGTATAGGGAGGTCACGTGTTACATATATAAAACGCACATTTGCGGACCATTTTAAACAATAAACTGACCCAAAGACATTAATTAGTATCAGTTGACATATAACGACGTCGGAACGGTCCTCTTTCAAGACACTTGTAAACACTGGGGCGGAGTTTCGCGTTCGTCCTCTGTGACCTCTTGATGTCATGACGTATTGCGTGGGGTCACGCTAGTGCATCACGACTGGATCCAGACGAGAAGTTGTGGTTTAAAATTGTTTTTTTTTTTTTCTTGTCAAAAATGACAATCGTTTTGCTAGATAAGACCCTTATGCATCGTTTGGGATCGTTTATAGTCCTTTGAAACTCCGTTGAAAAAAACTGTTAAGTGTTGAGTTAAGTATTAAATGTTGGGCTCTATTGGGGTCCATTAAAATGAGAAAGGTCCTGCAATGTTTTCCTCAAAAAACATAATTTCTTCTCGACTGGACGGGGAAGGACATCGGCATTTTGGATGACATGGTGGGGAGTAACTTCTCTGGATTTTTCTTTTAAGAAAATGGAATATTCCTTTAAGTTTGAGATTGTTTTATCGAAGGTAGGGCGCACATCAAAACGTTTAGGAACCACTGGCTTAGCCAATGGTAGGAGTTTGGGGGCGTTGCTTTCTGTTTGACCACACAATGGCAGATTTACTAGGACAAACCTGAGCTGGAAGAAGACATCTTCATCTACAAAGCCAAATGTGTCATGCAGCTTGCTAACCACCCCAGTGAAAACACGTTGCTTTTGGGGTTGGGTCTGCTGCTGGTGGCTAGATCGGGGGGTCGGGTAGGACACAGTGATCTGTGCCGTCTGCTGCGGGTTCGAGAGGCTCAAGCTGGTGGGCAAGGCAACGGGGGGCTGAAAGATACAACATACATGGGAACATTAAAAATTGTTAAATGATCTCTTGCTTGATTATGCACATCTATTCTCAGATACAAATGTGATGCAAAAGGAGCAGTAAATGCAGTGTACCTGGGAAAGCAGGGGTTGAGGTTGTTGAAGCTGTGATAAAGAAAAAAGCAATATTATTGTCAAAACAAATAATTACACCTTGTAGTGCAGAAGAAGAATGAGTTGAAACGTCATCTTTTTTTAACCACAATTGTATGAAGATCAAAACATCAATACTGTAGAAGTTTACAATCAGAATGACTGTACGTACAAAGGCTGGGTTGAGTGAAATAAAGCAGTGTGATTAATATATCACACACTGCAGAATGTAGGAGTCACAGTTGGGTTCTTTCAGTTCCTCTGTGATGGTGTTAAGCTCAGTATTAGCATGATAACATTTTAAGGGCACACTCACACTATCCAAGCCAAACCCCGCCCAGGCGTGTTTGACCCCCAAAGCCTGGTTCGTTTGACTAACGTGATCGCTCTGTACCATGCCCGGGCACGGTTCGGTTAAAGGGACAGTAAGTAAGATTTCCCCCATCTAGTGGTGAAATTGTATTTTGCATTCAAACGAATGGTGCTCTCTAGCGCCTCGCTTTTCCAAATGCGTGTTGCAACTACGGTAGCCGTTATGTACTCACTGATCTACTTGTCCGTTTCAGCTGGTTCACGGGTTCTGAACAAAAATGCATTGCAGTAGGCTAGTGCTTTTTGTCCATCTCTGCTACAGTTTTTCAATACGGTGGAACAAAATGGAAGCCTTCTTGGACTTATCCGTTCAATATAAATAAAAAGAAGAAATTCTAAGCTTACAAAGAAATGTCAGATCATTGGCAGAGGTCATTTGTCACCAATGAGGACATATTTATCAATAAGGAAATTGATTTTGACTCATAAAATTTTTAAAAAACTACACATTGTCCCTTTAATCGCTCCCTGGCTGCCTTGCAGAGGTGAAAATCGCACCAGAGCGCGGTTCAAAAGGAGAAACGTCAACTGCGCGACCACTCATTTTCATCTGTCTTCGTAGAAACCTTCTGATGCAAACAGCAGAGTTACATGTGTCTGAGATGCGCATGTGACAGACCAATAAGCAATATGATCGGCATGAGAGAGGGCTGTGTGTCATCGCTCACCAAACACAGAATAATAAAAACACAGACTTAACATTAAGTTTCAGCTTCAGTGTTAAGAGAGCGATTTACTACCTGTTTTCTTCAATACAATCGCATTCCTAATGACAAAAGCGTGCCCAAGCTCGGATTCCTCAAAGTACAGTGTGAGTGCGTGCTTTTGGGGGAGTAGGGAGGGGGGGACAATCGCACTGGGGCACGGTTTGCCTAGCCCTAATGTGAGTGCGCCCTAAAGAGACAATCACATTTAAAGGGACACTTCACTTTTTTCCATAGGTCTTAGTACACAATGTAACTACAGAAGAGTCAAGTATTAAAAAGGAAAAATATCAAAACCCTTTGGTTATTTTTTTAGCGCAATGCTAATGGTCTAATCAGATTTAAAGGGGACAGAGAATGAAAAACCATTTTTACCTTGCCTTTGTTGAATAATGGTAGTCTACCCGCATTCACGAACATACAAAAAGTGCTAGACATGCTAAATATCTCAGTCTCACAGAAATTCATCTTTTAGAAATGCCAGCCAGAAAATGGCCCAATCTGAAAAACTGATGCTTATGACATCACAGGCATCTCATTGCCCCTCCACTTTAAAATACATGGCTAAATTTTTTGAGTGGCAGCCAAGTCAGCCAATCAGTAATGAGATTGCAAATTAAGCCAGTAGGGGGAGCCAAACAGGTGCAAAACCCTCCCACCCTAATAGAGCTATCTGAGAGAGGTTTTTAGGAAGCTTCTAAGGCATTACAGACCCAAACAAAAAATGTTTTGTCTACATGTCACATTACAGAACAAGGATAAATACTATGTTCAATCATTCTATGTCACCTTTAATAGATTATGCTAAGCCATGCTAAAAGTGGTATCCCGGAGATCAGCTGAATGGATTTCAAAATGTCAAATGTTTAATTCTAGAGGAGCTAGAAAATGAGCATATTTTAAAAAAAGCAGTGTCCCTTTAAAATAAGTGGTGGATAACATAAAGGTTTTTCTGTGTTTGTATGAAATACATCAGTCTGTGTTTCATAAAAACTGTGATGACTGACACAGTTGATAACTGTAACAGTTATGCTTTGATCAACAATTCAGTGCCTGTTTCAGCTACCATTAACTAAAGTAATATTACCAACCATCTTGCAGTATGTTATGCATGCAGGTGTACCTGATGCTGGACATTGTAAAGGGTCTGTTGAGGTGGAGGTTGTGGCGGTGGGGCTTGTGGCGGCTGTTGTTGTTGTTGTTGCTGCTGCTGCTGATACTGCTGCAGGGCTGAATTGATCTGGGACTAAAACAAAGCACAGCAGTGTCTCAAGGCTGCTCGCTGTAGGAGGTCAGATTACAACACTCAGTACTGTCATGTGGATCAGTACAGTTTCACTAAAGAAGCTAGAAAGCATAAAGAAAAAAGCATGTTTTACATTGCAAATTGTCAAATGCGCTGCATTGTGAAACACGGTATTCTGGTAATTACAGAAAAAAGAATACACAGTACACACATACTATATTCAGCCAAAACAGTATGAGTGTTTTAGTATGTTCTCAAAGCCCATGGCTTCATTGTGCAATTATTCTCACTGCAGTATAGTGCTGTATCTGTGTACTGATCATGGCCAGGGTCTCACCTGCTGTAATGCAGCAGCCGCAGCTGCGGCGGCCTGCTGCTGTAGGGCTGCAGTCTGCTGCGAGAGCTGGTAATTGGCTGCAGACTGTGAGGCTGCAGCTAAGGCTGACTGCTGAGAGTACATAGGGGACGCACCCAAAAGGGACGGCTGCTGTACCCCTAAAGCTATGGGGGAACATTTCAAATAGTAAAGATATCGTGAACACAGTTGAAACAAATTATGACTAAAGTTCAAACAAATGTTGGCACATCTTAAAGAAGAAATGATAACAATTGACACTATTAACTAGCTGTTTATTAGCATGCATATTACTAGGATACTGGTTGTTTATTATTACTAATAAAATACATATTAATGTCTTAACAAAAGTTGTAGTTAGTTAGTTAACTCTTTCTCCGCCATTGACGATTTATCTCATCAATTAAGAGAAAACGTTTCCCTGCCAATGACAAGTTTTTACGGCAATCAATATTTCCGTTATTATGCACTAGGTGGGGCTCTTACTAGGGATGCATATCAATTAATCGCGATTAATCTATAGCAGAATAAAAGTTTTTGTTTACATCATATATGTGTGTGAACTGTGTATAATAATTATGTATATATATAGGGCCCTATAATTTCCGCGATCACGGAATCGCGGACGGAATCGCGGAATTGGCTAATTAACACGGAATCTAGTATTAACGCGGAATTTTGCGAAATTTAACATATTTTGAATAAAATTATGTTTTTGTGTGGGAGACGAACGTATGTCCGGGGGAAATGCAGACCGGGGGAAGTAAATCTGGGCGACACGCCCCCTCCCGTCGTTTCAGACCTCCTCCAAAACACTGAAACCATGGCGAAGCGGCTCTCCACGACTCTGCTTTCGTCAGCGAAAAAATTAAGAAATTCGACGAAAGGGTTTAGTTCCGAGCAGGTCTCACATGACTTTTATGTGACAGGAGAACTGTTAGTCTGGAAGTTTAGTCAACACTCTGTTCACGGTGAGCGCAAAGATACATGCACTCTCTCATCCACGTCTGTCTCACTGTACCTCTCTCTCTCACGCATCTGTCCGCAGTGCGAACACAAATTCTCATGTATTTGTTCAGTTTTATGCATTTCAAGCGAGCTGAGGCAAACTAACTATCCCTCGCATTTAAAATATAATCATCTGCATCATGGCGCCGCTCTCTTTCGCTCGCACGTGCAAAGAGCTGCGTGATCACGCTGTCCTAAGTCAGATCACTATCCTGTGTATGTTTGTGAAGTTATATGCATTTCAAGCGATTGTGTATAAAATATGGATCGCGTTCCGCTGGATTGATGTGTTTAAGGCACTTCTGAAGGCACCACTGCGTTGACACCTTGTTGTAGCCTCCTGCAACAACACTAAAAAACAATGCATTGAATTGAGTTGTGTGTATGTGCGTGTGTAAATGCATCTTTTATAGTCATTAAGTAATCCTGTTATCCAGTTTTTTCCCCCAAATCATTTACATTTTAATCATTAACATTAAAGGCACACTCTTTTTATGACTAAAATAAAAGTAAAGGGTAAAAAATATAATTGCCAAAAATTAAAACGGATAAAACGGAATTTGCAAAAATTAAAACGGAGAAAACGGAATTTGGGAAAAAATAAAACGGAATTTGGGAAAAAATTAAACGGATTTTATAGGGCCCTATATATAAATATGCACACATGCATGTATAATTTTAAGAAAAAAATATATTTATATATTAAGTATTTATATATAATATAAATTATACATAAATATACAAATGTATATACACATGTAAACATTGCTTAAATATATACATGCAGGTGTGTGCATTTAACTATACAAAGTTATTATACACAGTACACACACATATATGCAGGGCAGGACTTACCAGGGTGGAGGCCCCTGGGCTTGAATAAATTTTGTGCCCTACACTCTCAGAATAAAAGGTACAAAAGCTGTCACTGTGACGGTACCCTTTAAATGGGTCCAAATATTTACCATTTAGGGACAGATATAGGTACATTTGTACCCATTATATGCACTCTTTAGGTACAAAGGTGTAAATTATCTTCTGAGAGTGCACATACAGTAAACAACCTAAAATAAAAATACATCATAGAACTATATTTTAGGTAAGTTTCCCGACAGGGTTTAAATTAATCCAGCACTAGGCCTATTTCTAGGTTATATTAGGGCATTCAAGTAGTTTTTACCAACAAACCTTACAAAAAACATTACTGGTCTGCGTCTTGAGACAAAACAATGGCAATGATATATGTTAAGATATATCAGCGCAAGATGTGTTTAAATTAAGACAGATCAAACATGCATTTTAGTCTTGGACTAGGATAAAACCTGACTAGGAAACTGCCCCTATATCTCTCTAGCAGAACATAAGCCCAGTCTAAAATTAAATCATGTATTTTTAGGGATGTCACAAATCCAAATTAATCATGCACATTAAAAAATACCCCATAACAACATTTAAAATCATTGTGTTAGACTTAGCTTAAGAAAATAAAAATTAGTCTTGATAAACATTCACCTTATTACACACCATATAATGTTATAAACATAATCCACAAGTGTATTTTTTGCAAATAGCGTACAAGGGGTGCAGTGTTTAAGAATGAAAAAGAAAAGATTTTAGGATGTTATTTAATAATTATGACAAGACCATCATGTAATATTAGACACTAAAAACCAAAGTGGAGATGATCATTCATAAATTTTTGCGTCTGATATGAACATAATACATTGAAACCTTGAACGTAGATATAAAAATGAACACTTTTCAGAAGTTTAAACTGTGATTCTGTTAAGCACAACAAACATGCTGAAAGAGAAACTACAGGTAGGCTAGCTAGTGGATTATATCAAAAACCATCAGGACATCAACATGCCCACAATTTAGTGCATCCTCACCTCCAGATGAAGTAATAAACTGGACTGATGATTTAAATGTTGACATAGTCATATGTGCGTTAACTCTCCGGATTTTGTTATGTTTCGTAGCTATGCTCCACTGCACAGAAACTGTTTGGTTACAGTGTCGTGTGAGCTGCATACTGCGAGCAGATTGGATTTTATTTGGCGCTTGGTGATGTCAAAGTACCGCAAGAGCGATTAGAAAGCAGACTTCCCCGTGTGTATTCTCGAATCGCTCTCGCGGTACTCCGATGTCATTCATCTGGCTGTTGTTGAGCCACATGAATACACCCGTCTGCTTTCCAGTCACTTTTGCGCAGTGATAATTTGATTTCATATGATGATCGGATCACGCAGTGCCGCATGAAGTCAAATGCCAAATACCAAATAGCCGACTGTACTGTATATGAGGTTCAACCCGCCAAAGTAGCAAGTGGAGCATGCGAATGGTGAGTGATTCAGATGTCAATTTATGAATAAAGTGTCAAAGGTTTGTCACACACTGTTAAGTATTTTCACGCTTTTTTAAATGGGTATACGGAAATCCTTGACCATTCCAGTGGGTATACTGCGTATACCGGCGTATCACGTTAGATTACAAAAAACAACAAGAAAAAACTGAGTCACAAGACCATAGCTTACTCTAGTAATCTTTTTCATGCTGAGCGCTTCATTTTCGCGTTGCTCTTTCTCGTTATATGTAAAGCTCATACATGACTCCCATTTCGCGTATTCGCTATTAGCATCTATGGGTTTAGCATCTAAGCAGTAAACTCTGCGCGTCATATTCAGCACGAAGATGACTGACATATATATATATATTAACAAATTAAATGCAGCACCAAACAATTCCTCACCAACCAATAGGCTGTAAAATAAAAAATGAAAACGACTGAACAAATCAAACGAACGCAAGCAAGCACGGAGGCCCCTATTGGCCGGGGCCCCTGGGCTCAAGCCCAATCAAGCCCAATGGTAAGTCCGGCCATGCATATATGATGTAAACAAAAGCTTTTATTCTGCTATAGATTAATCGCAATTAATTGATATGCATCCCTAGCTCTTACCCATCTTATAAAACACTAAATCATCCACTGATCCAAAAACTCTGTGTATGTTTTGATCATCGTTCTGAATCTGATCTCTAACAAAAGTCCTTTGCAAAAATGCAATTATTTCAGCTTTTTGTTCTAAATGTGGTATTTTTTGTAAAGATCTACCCATATTTGGGAGGTAATAAAAAAGAACAAATAAAGAAAGGATGAAACTTGTTTTTAAGCAGGGGGTCTGTTCTTTCATTTAATATATTGCGTGTTTATATATTTAAAAAAGAAAAATTTCTGCAAGGCATTAAACTTTGTGAATATCATAAAAAATGCTGCCGCTGGCTGGCAAATTTTTCAAAAAACGCTGTCGAGGTAAAGAGTTAATAGTTAGAAAGTGTGACCAAAACACAGAAAATTTAAGAAAAACATTAGAGGTATAACTTTATTAATGCATGTTTATACTTAAAACATAGATTGGATTATCAGTAAACTGGGGCCAGTTGTTCAAAAAGTTTAATCTGGATCAAAATGATGCCGATTGTTAAAACTACTAGTAAAAATATACTGTATAGTGCCAATGACAAAAGTTAAATTTAAGGATTACATTTTGGTTTGCTATTGTCTGCTGTATGAGAGATTTATTTGGACTTTTAATTGTCTGGAAGGTTTAATATAGCCCAATGTTATATTTTGAATACTTTATCATTAAACTGAACAAATTTTTAACAAACAAATGATACATTTATAAATATTACATAATAGAAATGTTGTATTGTAGATAAACTGTAGGTTTCTATGTTTTAGTAACATTTTATTGGAAGTTTTATTACATTTTTGTTCCTGAAATCCACCCTTCTGATGGGATCAGAATAATCCTACTTTTTGGGATCAAACAAATCCCAATCTTACTAAAATGTTTTGACCAACACAAAGTGACAGTCTGATCTAGATCAAAACCTAGATTGGATTTTGTGATCCAATCCAAATTCAGAATCCTTTTTTTTTTTTTTTTTTTGAACAACCCATTTTGAAATTTTGATCTAATCCGATAGCCGAAATCCGAATGGATTACTTTTGAACAACTGGCCCCTGGTGATTGAGCACAAGTGGATTGTTTAATGTAACTTACAGTGTAAACTGTTCAGGTCAATAGACTGCCCCGAGTGGCCGGGTTGTGAAACCGCAGTTGTGGCAAACTGGGCCGCCCATGGAGGGTTCTTCTGCCCTCCGAACTGGGCCATGGAGACCTGCTGACGCTTTCTGCTGAACCAGGCTGCAGAATATTACCTGTGGGAATGGTACGGTTTACTACTGCGAACGACAGTTTCTAAATATAGCACAACATTACAAGCACACCATTGGGCAGACGAAAAACAAACACATTAAATGTCGTAGCAAAAGCATTCTGCCCATCACAGAACGGCAGTCCTGCATCCCAATTCACACGCTATCCATTAATCCACTAATCCATTCAAATTAGTATGTTCTACATTGAAAGTGCAAATCCATGCACACTCAGCTTGGCTGATATTACCAACAATTCATTGCTAGAGGGAGGAGTTAAGTGATGCTACACTACTAAATCAATAATGCTTCCCTGAATTGATACATTATATTATATGGTAAACATAAGAAATAATGAGCAAAGTTGTATTGTATTTGATGTGTGATTTTTTTTAACCATCACATTGTCGTCTAGGCAACAATGGTCACTGTCATCACGTGTTAGTATGTGCCTGTACTTGCATACTTTCTGCTACGCACTAAAATGTAAGTACGTTCCCATAAAATAGTGATTACTTTTAGGTTATAGTAATGGTAGGCGAATTGGTACTCACCAATACACTCACTCTTATCGCTCCTAAAAATGCTGACTAGGTAGGCAGCTATCTAGGTTTTGAAACACAGCAAATGTCATGTGTCAGCTTCAGAACTCAAGACAAACCCACCCTGCTTTAAAACTCAACTAAACTCCAAATAGATCAATAGCAAATCAGACCTGTTATTAGTCCCATAGCATGTGTTTTAAAAGACCAATGATCACTTTGGCATAATACCCGCAGTAGAGAATTAGCTTAGCATATTAACGTATTGTCAACGCAGGAGGCTACCCAGCTAACTCAGCAACATAACAATATCACAATTTAAAAACCATTCAATATCTCCAAAACACAAACAAACATGTAAACCACAAAAAAGTGCATTGACTTGAATGAAGAGCGATGATTAATGGCGGGTCAGCAGTGGAACTGTGTGACGAGTGTTTTGTTTTCTCCTGCAATGCTGTCTGATTCAGGCCCACACATTAGCACACTGTTTAGTGTTCAGTCCGTGCAATTACTGCTCTCATTCACACATCAAACGTGGACAAAATCTGCACAACCCATCGCACACAATCGAGCGTTAGACAAATTATTAACAATAAAACACAACTTCACTCATATGTAAACATGCAAAGCAGCTGTTATTATCGTTGCTTACCCTCCGTCTTCTCATTCACCGGTACAAACTGAGGTTTATGTACTGCGCATGCGCAGATCGGTTAAAGTACAGCACTGATGCGACCTACGACGCTGATCGAGGATCAGATAATATGAGAAAGGTTAGGACTTGTTTTATGAGGTTTATGAGGTTTATGAGGAAGCTCAATCTTCTAAAAAGTCAAATAATGTAAATATTGTATAAATGTACAAATTTGACTTTACGGGAGAACCACATTCCCCCAAAACCAAATACCCATAATTTGAAATGCAAATAGCCTTAACTACAAACTGGATTATATTGTTCGGCCACAGTGTAAGTTGTACAGTCTGTTTTTTATTTCTCATAAATTTTAGCTTTGCTATGGATGGTGTGCAAAGTTAAAATCAAACATATTTAATTAGGATTTCCCCCATAAATAAAAAAAATCGCTAGGCAATTACTGAAATATTAAGGTCCCCCATAAATTTCTAAAAAAAAAAGGTCAAATCTATTTGTTATATTATATCATACTGTTAAAAATTTCTTTTAAAATTATTAACTAGCAACAGCAACATTTTTAGGCCAAAATATTGTCTTTGGCCCTTTAAAATTAAATTGGATGTCATTAAGAAGTATTAACTGGCTTTGTTCAAACAAACTAAATTATATTTGAAAATTGTCTTCTGAAACTGAACTCCTTCTTTGTCTCTAGGGGTTTTGCGCTTTATTATGATGCTTATAATTTGAAATGGCTAAAAATATATATATATAATTAGATTCATGTTCTAAAGACATTTATATTTAAATGTTTATATTTAACAAATGTGTTACTTAAAGAATGTTAGTGTATAAAAGAATGATGGAAGAAAGTGTAAAAAAGAAACAAAACGTGGGAGCGCTAATTGTGTAATATTTTTTATTGTTATTGCAATCACATTTTAATCACAGACAATGAACAATAATTGCAAACAATATTCTACAGATTACCAAGCCTCAATGAACTGTAAAGATCTGCAGTACATAACATCAGTTAAAAAATGTATCAATGTATCACTGCAATCTACATATACCATAAAATAATTCCCTTTAACAAATGTCCGTTATATGCAATGTGCAATAAATATTTTACTTTCACGCATAAACGTCTTATTTTAACTTTTTCTCAAAAACAAGCAAAGTTAAAAATCAAAAACCGTCCTCTTTAAGTGCTGTAAATCTGTGACAGTCAAAATACATATTCATACACATGTATTCTAGAAAGTGCGGAGTTATGTTATCTTTGCAATCACAATACTCGACGGTGATACAAGAAACAGAACAGACTTTGAACATGCTTAAATTTTTTAAATATGCATAAATATGTTTATGGACCATGTGTATCCGACTCTAACAACTTGAAATATGGGCATCATGCTATTAATCTTGCAGTTTCTGCTCCAGTTCTGCAAATACTTTTTTGCTGATGTCATCCACTTCATCCTCCACCTTATTAAACAGAAATATAGTTAGCTATGCATTTTGCAGCTAAACAATGCTAAACGTTTTCTCATGAGACAGTTTATTTAGTAGAGAAAGATCAGGATTTATATCTCTTACCTGTTCTACATTGTCTACCTCAGGTATATAAAACTGCAGCATGTTCTGGATGCCATTTTTTAGGGTAATTGTGGAGCTCGGGCAGCCTGTGCAGGAGCCAACCAGCTTTAGTTTTACTGTGCCATTCTCAAAGCCTTTGAATATGACATCACCACCATCCTCTTGTACTGTAGGTCTTAAAGAAAGCAGAAATTGTGTTGTGTAAGTCACCTTCATAAATAAATAAGACACTGGCCAGATACAAGTTTATGTAATTGATAAGCTCCACAACTGGTCATAGCTTTTGAAAATATGATTACAAATAAGACTTTCTCATTCACAATCTCTTTGACAATGAATAACTTTGGGTTTCTTTCTGCAAATCATTGTACATGTTAACAAGGCATGCATATAAGACAGACTTTAAAAATCAGCTATTGTAATCATTTGTAAAGATTCAACTCTTAAAGATGAAGTTTCGTTATGAAGCTATACTGAATCAAAACCATGAATACATACCTGATTCGTGTATCTAAAAGTTCCTTGATCATGGAGACAATTTCATCATCTTCTTCTGTGACAGCTGAGGAAAAAACACTGACCATGATACTCTGAAAAATGACATATCTATACTTCTTGCTTAAATGCAATACAACTAAACCATCTTTTTTATTCAAAGTCTCACTCACTGCTCTCAGCATGCGTTACTCCTGCTTTGATGTGCTCTCCGCTTTCAAAGAAGTTAGTGATGACCTCAACTGCATGCCTCTTAATGTCCGTCCATTCAATGTCATCATCTACCTTTAATAATTAACAATGAACATTAAATGCAGCATTTAAATCTACAAACAAATATGGAAAAGTCTTAATGCTGATTCTTACCTTAGTCAGGGTGATAAAATCGGGGCCATAAAAGACACTTTTTATGCCTTCAATTTGGAAAAGGTCTCTGTTGGACATAACAGTAACACATACATAACAAGACTGATGCAGTGCAGATCTAGTGCAGATGATTTAGCGTTAAATTGAAATCCCTATTTTAAGGGTACAGCCTATAATATATAACACCAAAGTTAAAGAAGTATTTACTTGGCTAAAGGTGAACTTTCAGCTGAGTCTGAAGTGGGAAAATCTTGAGTTCCTGTCCCCAGTACAGGCTTACCAGGAAGAAACTTTAAACTTCTAGGATTTGGTGTGTCCTGAGTTGAAATTGAAAGCTTTCTCACTGCAATACAAAAAGCTTCATTATTTAAATGTATCAGATTCAAATCACAAAAGATCATGTTTGATCTGATCATAAAATAAAGAGAACAATAAGTATAAATATAATGCATTACCTGAGAATGCTTTGCTTTGATGCTGTTGAGACTTTAATCTGTGATTTTGGGCAGCCCAAAAGCACTGACTTCTTTCATTTCCTGGCAATCTAATAAAAATATATTATACCTTATTACATACATGTACACACTGTAAAAAAACATATCACTAAGTAAGTCTTCTCTGTATTTTAAGTATAACACATTCAAGCATGACGCAATTTTAATGACGAATACTAATAGACTACTATAGACAATCTAATACTATACTATACTAAACAAATACTAATGACTAATACCAAGTTGTTTTTATATTAACTTTATATTTAACTTTAATATGGGCGGTTACCATATATTTTGTGCAACATCTAAGCATGCAACACATTTATTATTTTATAATGGTTCATCAGTCTACAGGAGGCGGTAACAAACCAGATATACATAGAAATTATCCAAACATAAGTTTAGTGACTTATTTAATTATGTTAATATGATTTGCTAAACTTGGTTAGGCTCGCTGATTTACGATCTCTCCAGCTAATTTAGAGAGGACGGGTGGTGAATAAAAGACAACGCGCAATCGTCAGCTGACTGTATTATCTAAAAGTACATATATTAGTTTACAAAAAGTGAGATTGAAATGTGTCTTCAAACCTAAACTTATGTGCAAATGACTGAGATTGAAGAAAGCGCATTAGACTCCATCTTATAGGCGCCGCCATTTCGATTGTTTTGGAATTTAGGACCTCAAAGCGGACAGTAACTCGCCTGTTCAAAAATCACACATACGATCGTTTATAAATGAAGAGTTTCGTTGTAAAACGAGATAAATCCATTTTTTAACATTTTTGTCAAAACATGTTTATTATTATGTTATCATGTTATTAATTTGTTTTATGGTGCTACTTAGCTGTATTTTTTAAGTTATGAAGGTTTAAATCAAAACAAACCAACTGCAATTGAATTGAAATTTTTGGAATGCACAACCAAAAAATGAGATTTCGGAACAATTAAAAAAACGGAGTTATCTCGTTTTGCAACGAAACTCTTCAAATACTCTTTCCACCCTGCACTATGAATGTTTACATGTTGTGTTCAATAAAAACATGAAAACGTATAATGACTGTGTTTCTCTATTGTTGTGAGTTAGTTGTAGATCAGAACACATTTTATGACCAATTTATGAAGAAATCCAAGTAAGCCAGTGTGTTCACATACTTTTTCTTTTAACTGTATGTATTCATTCATCTAAGTTGAGGTAAGAACATAGTAAAATGTAAAAAAAATCGTGGTGTTTTCCTTTAAAGGCCTATCACACGTGATGTGGCAAGTGGCAGAATCAGCACACAGTTGCTGATGTCTTTTTAGCTTTGTGCATTTGAAGCCTTATTGTTTACACTTTTGCAATTCGCATGGCTCGGCGTGAACCTGCTGAACCTGCGGGCTCATCAGTAAACCTACAAGACTTTTATGCTTGACGTGCTCTCCGTTGTGTGAAATGACAGAGGGCGACTCTTGAGTAATTGTTCCCAAAACCATCAAAAAGCGGCGATGAGAGGAAGTGGTTTGCAGAATAATTTGTCAAACACTGTTTGTAAATACATGGATTTATTCACATATAAACTGTTTAGGTTGTGGGTCGACGACACATAAAAATGTTTTTATGATGTTTTTATAAACATCACTTTACTTGAATGGGTGTTCAAGGCTGACATGACACCTTCATAACGTGACATGACACGTGTCATGAATATGAAGGAGATTTTATGGATGTTTATGACTACTGTCATTAAGTGTCATTTGTTAAATTATGACATTGTTTGAGATTCTTATGAACACCCTTTCAAGTAAAGTGTTTACCAAGTTTTTTTTCTTCTAGTTTTTTATTTCCTACAGGGCAGGGGAAAGCAAGAGATATGTAAAATAAAACAAAAGTTTCTAAGCAGTTGCACACATCTAAATGCTTTTTGGCATTCAGAAATAGACCCAGATAGATTTCAGCATAATAGGGATACTTTCACTGAAACACCAATTTCACATGTATTTTCTGTATTTTCAAAATACTGTATTTGTATTTAAATAAATTTTTCCTCACAGTATTTTGTATTTGTATTGAAATACATTTTTCGACACAGTATTTTGTATTTGTATTTGAAATATATATAATTTCATGACAAATTGTAGGCAAAAGGCAACTTCACTAAAGATGCTAAAATATAACAAGGGATTTTACAAGTAATTTCATAGTTGGATGAGTTTACTGTTATTCTAAAATATGGAGAAAACATAAAAAGTGAATAAGTGACTCAACAGTTGAGTGGTGGTGTGGCCTATTTATTTTAAAATTTGACAACTTGCCTATTAACACTTTGCCCTAAGCTAACAATAATTACAAATTATCCTGAGTACATAACAAGTATGCTAGTTGATTTTATTATATTCACTTGTTTATCCAACAACTATTGCAAAATATGATAAAAAAATTCCTATGTTTAAGGAACAGAATCCAGTTTTGAAGGCGTTTGCAAATCAAACAATTTTTGTGTGTTCTTTGTTATGAAGTAATGGAAAAATAAAGGCCTGGAATGGGTTTTGTGTGTTTTAAACAATGTCCAGGTAAATCTTACGGTAGATAGCAGCAGTGGTATATTTGCTTTTGATTTAGGAACCAAACTTAGTTTTTCTATTCCGCTTAAAGTATATCAGTAGTGACTTAATTCTTTAGCTTGTGTGTGACCATGATAAAAAAGGTGATATGCGATTCACTTCATGTCATTTATACTCACAGGGCGTGAAATAAAATTTTTATAAGGTGGTCTTTCTATACCCTGGTCCCAGTACCATACTAGAGTAACTAGGTCAGTGGTCACCAACCCTGTAGATCTTCTTTTGTACAGAGTTCACATCCAAGCCTAATCAAACACACCTGAACCTGCTAATCAAGCTTTTCACGGCTATCAAAAAAATCGAGGTAGGTGTGCTGAAGCAGGGTTGGATCTAAAACTAGGCAGGAGGGTAGATCTCCAGGAACAAGGTTGGTGACCACTGGTATAGGTAGAGGATGCCCACATCACAGAACTTGGAACAATGTTCTTACCCTTGAGAATATCCCAGACTCGGTTATCTATACTGTTCAGTAGGGGTGGAACAATACATGTATTCGTTTCGAACCGAATCGGTACGGGGGTCACGGTTCGGTGCATGAATTTAAACTGAGAATACACGGTATGAAAATAAAAAAACTTGCGTGCAAAATAATTAATGTAATGCGGAACTACTGTTAGATACGCGGGTTCTTTATGGACAGCTAATCTGTTGCCCCGCTTTAGCTCTGAAGCTCTGATTGGCGCCGATGCATCCGAGCTCCGCCTATGTATGCCCTCTATCAGAGCCCGTCTACATTCTCTGGCACTCTGCATTTTTTGTCACGTCGACGCCGGTCCAGTCAGTTGAGCAGCGATAGCGAGGATGGCAAGCCTCTCGCAAGTTTGGCAAAACTTCAGTTTTCCAGTCACAGTAGTACAGACGAGAGGGTGGTGGAAAAGACGAGGACTTTGCGTCGGCGTTGTTCAGCAGTTGTTAGGTATGTGAGTGGAAATGCATCTAATCAGGGCTCTCAAGTCTCACGCATTCACCTTGACACGCATTTCAGTCAGTTCAAACGCCACACTTTGTATTTCTCACGCTGAGAAGTAGGAGATAAAATGTTCTGCTATATACAACAGGCATACGCAGGGCAGTTCTGTCGAGTTCAGCTGCTTTTTTAAAGTGTGCTGTGCTCAACTTTACGCAGCGCCATCAGCGTCAGAGTACCGCGAGAAATCTTGCGGAGGAGGCTGATTTCAAATCACTCTCGCGTTACTCTGACGTCATCCACTTGTCGTTTCTTGCAGCGCCTCATGAAGTCGTACACCCCTATTAATTCATCCTACAAGCCTATTTTTTTGTTCTTTAGTACATTAATATGAAATAAGGCCAAAATGTAAATTTTAAATGTATTTAGGTAACACTTGACATTTGAACCCATATTTGTATGAAAGATGAGTACAAGATTACTTAAAGTGGTATACATTTTTGAAATACGAGATAGTATGTTAAATGCATTTCAGTTCATATTCATGACATCTCAAAATAACACTGATAAGGACACCTATGTTATTAAGATTAGCTTAAGTACAAAAAAAAAATGCCGCCTTCATTTTTGTTTTGCTTTTCCCTCCATTGTACCGAAAGTGAATCGAACCGTGGCGCCTGAACCGAGGTACGAACCGAACCGGGACTTCTGTGTACCATTCCACCCCTACTGTTCAGTAAACACGTTACAAGCTCATCCCCATTTAAGTACTTTATAAAGCTCAATTACATCATATATGTCATGCCATAAAATGAAATATTATCCCATCTTACATCGTGAACATTTCTTAGACTAACACGCTTGTAGGAATTGAGACTAAAAGTCATAAAGTAAACATTGGGACGATGTCGACCCAACCCAAGTTGCCTTGTGGTTGCAATATTTTCTTAAAGAAAAGGTGATTGCCATTAGGGAGTGGTTTGCTGAAGTAGCCTGTCTCAAATCTTCCGTTGGGTGTTTCAGTAAGAATGTAGTTGATCTGGTAAAGAACAAAGTAACAAGGCTATGTTATTTGGAGAAAATTCATACAGGTGTCCAGAAGGAATTAAGCAAAGATGCTGAAGAAGACATTTTTGTGAGTTGTATAGCCTCTGGGACCCTCAAGACTCCTGAGCTTATATCTTGATCTTCAAGCAGCTTGCTAAGAAACATGGGTGTTTGGGTTACCTTTCCCATTATTCTGTCTGCCATCTCAATGATCGGTTCATGGACAGTGTAAGTTCACAAGATTCTTTGCCATTCTAATGTTGAACTAAAACTTCTTAAATTACTTATTACAGGATTTTTTAAAGTTTGCTAAAACGTTCATGTTATGTATAATAAAAAAAAATGTTTGTTCTCTTCTTACTGTCTCTATTACTCAGAAAACTGTATTAAAATAAAAGAAAGTAAAAGCTTATATGATATTACATGGATCATGCAGACAGTGGATTTTTCACGAATAAACTTATGTTGCATTAATTTGGATATTGAGGGTTGAATGTTTCGTAATCACCAAAAGTAAAACACATTTAAATCAATTGTAAGCGTTTTTTTATATTTCATATTTTTACGGCTGTTTTTAAAGAACTTATTAAAAACTTTATTATGATATCATTATAGTGACACGTTAACAGTTATTACATAACAAGCTTAGCAACAATCCAAGTTATAATGGGTGTTGATGTCATAAATGTCAAAGCACGTACTTTGCTGAATACATGAGTCAGGATCAGAAATGTTTAAAGAATAAACAATGACACATATTTGTCATTGACCCGTATTACTATTATTATCTTTGTCTTAATAAACTGTGGATCTATTACCAATATTTCTAGTTAATTCTACCTGTTATTACATAAATTATTTTACATACATTCAGTAATTTCTATATATCAGACTCATGCACACAATGTAATTTTTTGTTAAATCAATTCAGATTTACAAGTAATTTCAACTTATTATTATTTATCTTGACTAGATGAGTTGTTATAACTACAGATAAGTGTATAACTTATAAAATATAGCTGAAAATGTCAACCTAAGTTCACTGTAAAGAATACTTTGCTGCCTTAAAATTTTTTGTTGAATCAACTCGGATTTACAAGTCATTTCCACTTACTCTTATTTATCTTGACTAGAGATGATTTGTTATAACTACACTGTAAAAAAATCAGTAGAAATTGCAATGTTATTGCAGCTGGGTTGCCGGTATATTACCGTGGATTGGAATTTTTGTTGTTTGCTGGCAAGCGTTTGTTCAGGGTTAAATGAATTTTGAATATTGACAAGTCTTTATCTTTACAGAATAACAGCCTCATGCAAAGCATTCTGGGAACCAGAAATCATCATCAACCTTTTTCTGTTTTTTGCTTCAGATTTTGTTTCCAGAATGTTTTGCTTGATGCTGTTATTGTATAGTTTTACTCTGTAAAGACAAAGACTTGTAAATGTTTAATGTTCATTTAACTTTGAACAAAATGTTGCCAGTAAAAAACTTAAATTTAAATCTACGTTAAGTTACCGGCAACCCAGCTGCAATTTCTACAGATTTTTTTTACAGTGTACAGGTGAGTTGTTATAACTTAAAAAATTATGTTGATTTTTCATATTTTATAATTTGTGACACTGACAACTCATCTCTGTTGACATGACTCTTAGATAAAAAGATAAAAAGTTGACATGACATGTAAATCTGATTTGAGTCAACAAAAATATTTAAGGCAACAAAGATGTTTTTGTGTACTATTTTTGGGTTACCCTTTTAAAAATGCAGTTTTTTTGTCAAATAAGGACCAGCGTTATTGGGTCAAATAAGGACGAGCCCAGACCTTTGGGTTGTAATTGAAACTATGGTGGGTTCTTTTAACACAAATGTTTTAACCCATTGTTAAGTTGTTTATACACTGTAAAAAAAAAATCAGTAGAAATTTCAATGTTATTGCAGCTGGGTTGCCGGTAATTTACCGTAGATTTAAATTTATGTTATTTACTGGCAAGAATTTGTTTGAAGTTGAATGGATTTTGAATATTAACAGGTCTTTGTCTTTACAGAATGGAACTGTACAATAACAGCCTCATGCAAAGCATTCTGGGAATCAGAAATCATCATCAACCTTTTTCTGTTTTTTGCTTCAGATTTTGTTTCCCAGAATGTTTGGCTTGATGCTGTTTGTTTAGTTTTGCTCTGTAAAGAGAAAGACTTGTGAATGTTTAATGTTCATTTAACTTTGAACAGGGTGTTGCCAGTGAAGAACATAAATTTGGATCTACGGTATTTTACCGGCACCAGTGTATGTCAAATATAAATATTGCCTGGGTTAATTTACTCAACGGCTGGGCACATCCCTTTTACTCAAGGCTGGGTTTAAAATAACCCAGCATTTTTTTAGAGTGATTAACCAGATCATACAAGAGCAAATAGATACTAAATACAGAAACAATAAAGTATCTAATGTAGCAGAATATAGACATGACTTTCGGTTAAGTTCAATTTAATTAAACTGACTTGTTAATTGAATTTTCTTTGTTATTTTGTTACAGATATGGAATTGCATTAAGTTTCAACCATGTCTGCTCACTTAACAACTGGTAATGTGAAAATCTCACCCATCTTTCTGTATGTTATATTTCTATGATTTACTTCTCATAATAAGACATTTCATCTTCACAGGGAATACAGAAACTCATGTCTGACAAATGAAACGTGCTGCACTTTGAAAAATGTTCCAACAATAAGGTTTGTACAACACATTTGTGACCATGTCTGTGAAAACCAATATGTACTTTTTTTTGTGATTTAGCTTTGCTCTACAGAAAAACATCCTATGAACAAAATATATTGAGTCATGTGAAAGACTGACATCCAACTTTGATGCATATAGCCTGAATTTCACTTACCTCTAAAACGCTTTTATAACACTATTCACATCATAATGAATTTCATATCTTTTCTGTTTATTTTACAGTTCAAGTGGAACAAACTTACCAGAGAACTCCCTTTTCTCTGCAACAATCAATGCCGGTTCATTTTTGTGTGGGTATAAATGACATTTGACTTTTCATGGTCATTCTGAGGTTTCTTGGTAATAGTGTCTGTCTTTGTCCCCACAGTCCTGATTTTCAGCATTTTACATCATGCACATATTGTGGACAGAAGCAGTGTTAATTCTCTACTCAGTAAGATTGGTATGGTTATCGGCTGTGTGGCAGCGGCAGGTGCTTTTATGTCTGCGAACTTCAATGTGAGTATTGTTATATATGTAGCTTGCGGCATATGCATAATTGAATGTTTCAGTGCAAATAAACGAGTATTTAATGCTATGGTTTCATAACCAAAAAGAAAAGACTTCTTAACACTTACAAGACAAGTATGACAACATTTCATGTCATGTTGATCATAGGTGTGGTCATAAAACAAACTTTGTAAAGGTTGGGAGTTTTTCCTGTATGCATAGTGTACACGAGATACAGTGTGTAAATATTACGAACACTACAAGTATGCATTACAAGATCCTATCTTAAAAAATGCAAATGCAAAATGTACATCCCAAATATATTATAAGTGATGCATTGAGAATAAACACACAAAATCACTTTGAAAGTAAAAATAAATGTTTGGCTCTTGTTTTTTCTTAAAACAGCCAGAAAAGTTGATGGTGCTCCATTATCTGGGAGCTGGTTTGAGTTTTGTATGTATATGTCTCTATACCACCATCCTGACTTACCTCACTGGCAAATGTTCGCTGACCGGGTATGAGCGGTTCCTCTACCCGCTACGTGTTTTCTTTTCAACGATACAGGTTTCTGCCACCATCCTCTGTATCCTTTAATGCTCAAACATGTTGCAATACTATGCATGGAAAAGCATACGCGGGTGATTCTCACGAAATCCAGGTTTAGAAGGTGTCCAGCATCAGAATGTTTAAAAAGCCCTTGAAGCCAATATTTTTGGACATATAAGATTTCTTCTTATGAACTTACTATAATCATTATATTTAGAACATTTAAAAAGAGTATCATTACCGCAACGTGATATTACATTAAATATATGCATTTACAAACTCATGTTTCGGTAATGAGAACTAAAAAGTTGTCTATGACAATTTTTTTAAATTTTATCTGGAGAGAAAAAATAAGAACTGCTTACATGGCAGCCATCTTGAGTCCCTTCCAACAATTAAAAAAAAAATCTTAAACAATAATTGAAAATTGTTGGGGAGGATGAGAAAATTGGTCTTGGACACATTTATATTTCTTATTATTGTCTCTACAGTAACCAATGAACCCCAAATACACATGTTTCTTTACTGTAAATGTTTATAGTATAACATGCACTGAAGCTTTTATTTTTTAGATTTTTTAATTATAAACATTTCCATGTCAAAGAACCAAAATCCAGTCATTGACACGTTGCGGTAATGAAAATTTTCCTTTTAATGTGAAAAAAAAATTTATGATGTCATTTACAATCATGTGCACAATAGTACATGAAAAGATGTTTATAACTGTGTGCTTATTACTTTGATAGCCTTTACTTTTATTATCAAAATGTTTCATGACACCTCGCAAGTCTAATTTCGCAAGAATCACCCATACACTGTATCTATAGAGAGCTAGAATAAAATATAGGTGAAATTATTCACAGTTGTACAACATTATAAAATATTTATTTTAAAATGAAATGTTTATCCCCTGACTTTATAAATCAGACATCATCTTCTTCATTCAGATGACTTACTTTTATAAACACATCGCTGCTATATTTGAATGGATTCTCAGTGTCAATCTGGAGCTCTATGAACTCAGCTATGCTGTGGAGTTTTACTTTTTCTCATCATCGATGATTTCAGTGCTCTTAGTAAATAAAGAAGAGGAGAAACCTTTGATTTTATCTTGATATTGGACAATTTCTGCTGTTTCTCCATTATAGATTTGTTAAATCTAACTATGCAAGCACTGGATTTACTTTGGGGAAGGATATTTTGTGCGGGAGAGAGGGCACCAGACACTGCTGATAGGCACTTTGAAGTTAGCGTTTTTACTTTGTAGAATACTACACCACTTTACATTTTTGGAATTTTTAAAGATCTTAATGCAATATTTGAGATGTATTATCTAAAGAAAAATGTTCTTAAAGCTACAGTAGTTTTCAACAGACTGCACGTGTTAATATATATATATTTTTTTTTTTTGAGCGGTGCGTGCTGCTTAAATGACTGCTAGTGTTTGCTTAACATTTAATCTCATTGTGAATAATGTTGAATCAGTGGCTGGCAGGAAAGGGGTATTTATCAGTAATAAAAGTTTCATATGGTCCATGTAGAAAGAGAACAATAAACGTATTTTTTACTAATTTAAGCTTATAATTTTGTTATCAGTTTTTTGTATCAGAACTTCGGAGACTCGTACATTGTAGACTGAATTTAGGCACATTGTGCAATGCTATGAGATTCCTGAGATGCCCAATGACATCAGCATAAAAAAAATATAATGTGATTCTTGCTGTAATTGCTGTTGTTTATATATTCCATTGCCATATGGAAAAAAATGAGATCTCTAATGCATGATATTCAATACTTTTCAACATCACAAGCAAAAGACTTATTTTTCTATTCATATTTAACAGGTCTTCATTTTGCCTTTGTATGACAATTCATTCTTACATTTAAGGGTGGTTTCCCGGACAGGGATTAGCTTAAACCAGGGCTAGTTCTTAGTTTAATGAGGAAATATAATTAGTTTTAACAAACATGCCTTACTAAAAACATTACTTGTGTGCATTTTGATGGAAAAAAAAGGGCACTGATGTATTTTAAGAAATGTCAGTGTTTTCAGTTTGGACAGCTCTTACATTTATTTTAGTCAATTAGGACTAGTCTAAGCCCCGTCCGGGAAACCGCCCCATAATGTTTGGGTATGTTGTATTCATTTGTTTAGCAGAAATGTTTAATCTTTTAACATGTTTAATCGTAATGTTTTAAGGTTTTATTTTTACAAAATTAATGAACAAAAAACTATGCTGTAAAAAGTGAAAGCTGCTCTACTTTAAAGGGGCCATGGCGTGAGGGTGTTGGCATTGCCACTTTGTAGGTGTGAGCAAAAATAGGTCATTGAAATTTGGCTTTCATTATGATGTCATAAGGATATCTTATTAGAATAATACCGCCCCCTTAATGTACTCTATCCAACCACAGCACTGCCATTTTGTGCAGAGAGAAAGAGAGAGAAAAGAAGGACTTGACAGCACAATTGAGTTTGAATTGCATCAAACCACCATCATTGTGATCAGTGTTTGCGCTTCATCTGCTCATTTGCATTTTAAAAGACACACCCAAAACGACACATTTTTGCTCAAACCTACAAAGTGGCAATGCTAACATTTTCGTGCCATGACCCCTTTGAAAAAACTTACTTAAATTGGCAATAGCTAAACAAATTAAGTTTCATGAGCTTAAATATTCTCACTTAAAACAATTTTAGATGAAAAAAATTTAATGAAATATTACTTCAATTGGTAACATTTCCAACAAAAATTTTCATTTAAAGGGACATTCTTTTGACACTTTTAAATATAAATTTCCAGCTTGCCTACAGTTAAACATTTGTTTTTTTATCATTTTGGAATCCATACAGCTGATCTCTGGGTCTGGGGCTACCACGTAGCACAATCCATTTAATCTGATTAGACCATGCAGCATCGCACCTAAAAATAAAGAACTGGCTGAGTAGTAGACAGTAGTAGTGTTATAAAAGTTACGTGTATTGTATGTTTCTTATATGTCTGGGGATGTTTTGTCTACGTTTTACGGTTTTATTTTTTGTTTTAAACATTCGCATATTCAAAATATATAATAACTTTTACTTTAGGATATGCTTATACCATATTCCTACATTTATAAACATTCACACGCACTATCAAGTGCATACATTTTGAAGGACTACAATGGAAATAAGCCAATGGCTTTATTGTGTCTATCCTTTTGACTGATAATTGTACAAAGCCATTTTATGTATTTATTTATTTATTTATTCTTTGTACAATATATTATGTCAATAAAGATTTTCAATCAATCAACCAAAGAGTTTCAATATTTTTCCCCAAAAAAGTCCCCTGCTATTGAAAGATACTAAGGGGACTATTTTCGGCTGCTGCGTAATACCATTGCACCTACTGCAGCAAAGTCCTTGATTATTACGCCAGAATGAGAGTATAGTTATAGATATAGACATATCGGCCTAGAAAATCACAACTTTTCGGTCGGTCTTAGTACACGATGTAACTACAGAAGAGTCAAGTTTTAAATAGGAAAAATATCCAAGCTCTTTGTTCTTTTTAGTGTGATGCTAATGGTCTAATCAGATTCAATGGATTATGCTAAGCTATACTAAAAGTTGTAGTGCCAAACCCGGAGATCAGCTGAATGGATTCCAAAATGGTAAAAATCAAATGTTTAACTAGGGAGTTGGAAAATGAGCATATTTTCAAAAAAGTGGAGTGTCCTTTTAAAGTGAGAATATTTTAGTTTAAAAATTTTCAATGTTTTTCAAGTAATTTTTAAGTTGATCCAACTTTTTACAGTGTATGCAATGCTTGTAAAAGTGTAACAATCTATATTGTAGGTTTTTGCGTAAACATTCATCAATGACCAAATTCAATTCCAATCCAGTTTTTGTAAATGCAATTATAACCCTTGATCAAGGCACCTTAACCCCAATTGCTTCCCAGGTGCTGTAGGGATAGCTGCCCACTGCTCCGGGTGTGTGTTCACTACTTGCTGTGTGTTGAATACTTGGAGATAATGTACTTTCTGTTTTAAAAGGTGTCAAGATTCACAGGTGTCAGTGGTTTCACATCAAACCAGACAGGATCTTTCACCACACACTGATGAGTCAAATGTGGTTAACTCAATGCAATGCTATTGAAACATATGTTCTCAAGTTTGGTCACACCCAATGTTAAAACAAACTCACCTGAATGTGTGAAGCTTCACTTCTATTAATGTTCTTTAACAGCACAAGCTTAATGAAGAAATCAAGTTATATATTTTTTTTAAATGTAGGCCCCAAATTGACACAATATGGTTATCCGACATTCTCTCAATTACTGCAAAGCTAAATAAACTTCTCTTGGACTTTGAGAACAGGAAAACAAGCCTTTTGGCTGTATGCTCAAAGTCCAGGGTGAGAAGTGACTATTTAAACATACAGCATGTCTTCGCACACAGCGCAAGACAAACTTTTGTGAAAAGCAGGAACTGTAGGGGTGAGCGGGGCACAAACTAAAGTTTTAATGTGTTTTGGTTAAGATATTGAACAAAAAGTGTTTTGGAGGCATTAAAGTACATTTTTTCATCTTGTGTTTTTTTTCCGATTTCTGAGTTGGGTGTGTTAATCAACAAATCCCACCTTATATTATTTTAATCCCGGTCTTGTAAACATAATACCATTTTGAAACATGTTAGCAACTCCTAGTAACAGGTAGCTGGGATTAAAAACATTTTTACACAGTGGGGTTAGTTGTCACACAGTGTTACAGTTAAGCCTTAGTATTTACACTGTTAAATCCACTTCATTATCATTGTATACCTATGTTTCAAAATAATAACTGTTAATACAATATTCAAGGGAAATAACTTACAATTATATATTTTTTGTCTTAATTGTGCAGCCCTTTAAAAAAAATCTTATTTATATGCATTGATGCTAAATACAAGGATGGTTAGATGAAGGATCATGAATGGATAAATGTGTGGATATCAATCTATTATAGGCAGATATATAAACAATATCCACCTTTAGTATATAGACAGAGTTGTATTGAATTATTGGTGTTTCTAGCAGGTGTTACAACAAACCCTTTGTTTGTTACAATGAACCCAACCTATGGGCAAAGTTGTAACGTTTGCACTCCTGTCACTTTAGGTGTAACTGTACGATAACGATAGGTCCCACAAACAAACTTTAAAAGTGCAGTGTGTAAATTTTAGTGGTATCTAGTGGTGAGGTTGCGAATTGCAACCAACGGCTCAGTCCACTGCCCAACCCTTGCTTTTGAAATGCATAAAGAAGCTAGGATAGCACCACCGGACAAACATTTCATCGTCAGAGACAACTTAGGAAAAAGGTTTGTCTGTTAAGGGCTTCTGTAGAAACATGGAGGCACAAAATGGCGACTTCCATGTAAGGGGACCCTCTTGGGGTGTGTAGATAAAACGTCTCATTCTAAGTTAATAAAAACATAACGGTTCATTTTAAAAGGTCTTTATACACCCCTGATCATATAGTTTTGTATATTATTTTGCATTTCTTTCAAAAGATCCTTCTAAAAATTACACACTGCACCTTTAAGTGTTCATTAGTAGCAGAGATGTGTATGCTTATTGTGTATAAAAAATATTAATCTAACTTAAATATTTGTTGAATGATAGAGCCAAAGTCGAAAAGCGTTAGGTTGTGCCCCGCTCTCCCACTCTAAATTACTTTATCATTGGTGGTGCCTTAAAGGAAAACACAGTTTTTCAATATTTTACCATGTTCTTACCTCAACTTGGATAAATTAATACATACCCATCTTTTTCAATGCATGCACTTTCAATCTTTGAGCAGCGACTCCTGAATGTGTTAGCATTTAGCCTAGCCCCATTCATTCCTTAGGATCCAAACAAAAGTTTTATTTTGTGCCACTATACTTACTTGTGTAACTACTCATGTAACAGTCTTTAAATAGGGAAAACATGGAAGTGTTTGGTGGCATCTGAATTCATCCCTGTTTGGAGCCATAGGAATGAATGGGGCAAAGCTAAATGCTAACACATTCACAACGCGCTGTGCAAAGATTAAAAGTGCACGCATTGAAAAAGATAGGCATGTATTAATGTGTCTAAGTTGAGGTAAGAACATAGTAAAATATTGAAAAACTGTGTTTTCCTTTAAGTAGTGCCTGAACAAAATATGCTGGAATTTTGTGTTACTTATAAAAACGTCAAATTGCATTAAAGCTGTTTGTATTGATTTGTATTTCAACTGAGTAAACCCAGAACAAGAAAGAAAGAAAATGCTTCAAATGTTAATGCAAAGCACATAACCTTTACTTTGAAAGAAGGTAATATACATCCTGGAATTACAGATAATTAAGATGAGCAAAATAAATTCACAATGAATATCATCTCTTCTTTCATTGATCCAAAGACTGCAGCAAACTACAACATGTCTACAGTTTTCATATATGAGATGGAAAGGTGGTGGCAAACCTAAAAATCGTGTGTGTTCAGGCATTCATTGAATACACCGTAAAAAATAAAGCAGCGGTACACGTTCCTAAGAAAAAAAAACGAAAGAAAACAAGAAAAAACAGAAGCTTGATTTTTACCAAGTAGTTCAACTGCAATGCAAATATCATAAATAGGTGAAAGGGGAGGAAAAAACACAGCTGTTCAAGATAGGTCTACAAGCAAGACTCAACAATTTCAGCATAGCTGAAACAATAAATGACCACTCCTCCAAATTTCCAACTTGGAGCGCGACCGAAAGTAATCCTTTTACAAACCTTTAAGATAGTCAGTCTGCAGGTGCCTCTGCAATTACTTCTCATGCCAAACACCTCCAACCAAAGCATGTTAAAACAGTTTGGGCCCTTAAAATTTCCATGTGGATGTAGTTGTCGATAATTTTTGTTAGTCTGATGGTGAGAAACACTTTTCAAAGCGTGACACATGAGCGAAAGAACCGATAAAGCAAAGAATGGTATTTCTTTCATCTAAGCCTTGCGACCTCTTCAGCTAGGCAAGTTTTGATTAGTCCTTTAAACTCTCCGATACTAAAATTATATCAGTAACATCTAGCTCAACTTGTAGAGATTTTGCTGATGCGGTGCTCGGGTCAAAACAATCAGACGTCCTCCGATCTACACCGTGCGAGTGCCGATCGTATCCGTCTGGAGAGCACTACATTTTTACATATTTTACTTTTCTTAAAAAGGAAGGACACTACAGTAGTGGACAACTCAAAAGTATTAATGTGATGCGAATTTGGAATTTTATAAACCTACAATGAGTTGAAATGAGTTTTCTTCAAACTGAATACATGTTTTTCGTCGTAGAGCCGCTTTTGCTAGAGGTGTCGTCGTGTGACTGATATCCAATGAGGGTTTTGCCTGGGATACTCAAACGCTCTTTGTATTGTTGCCTAAATGGGAAAAACAACAAAAACGGCATTGTCACAATTACAGTATGGTACTACGGTACAGTAATTCACTACATACATGGTCTCTTCACATTTTTTTTCCAAAAAAGAACAACTAACGTACCCTATCGTCATGATAGCGTCCCTGTTTTGGCAGTTGCCCGTCCAGATTGATATTTTATCTCCCTTGGGTCTGACGTTGACCACAGCTCCACACACATCTTCACTGGCTTCATCAAAGGACTCTCCGATTAAACACAACAGCTGCAAAACACATGCAAAGCCATTATGAACGTGCACGTCAACAAAGTGAATCTATTACACACAAACTTACCGTCTCCATCCAGTAGCGGTCAAGATCATTGTGTCGTTGTTGTTTGCCGAGGGTCATTAACCACCGTCCACCAAGTTTATTCCTATCATCCTCCCACATGGGTTTAATGCCATCCTTAAACAGACATATCATGGGTTAAATCTGCAGTCAATCATCCACACATTTCAGCCTGCTCATACAAAAGCAGTCTGATCTCTTACCTTAAACAAGCTGTAGTCACAGCCAAATCCAAGCTTACTGGGCTGTTGTATGTGATTGTATAATCTGAGGAGGACACAGAAATACATTTGAGGATTATTATTGCCTCTCAAATTGTTGATGCAAAGATTCTGCATTCAATTAAAGAGCAATATATTTGCTTCAAGATCTAACAAAGAAAACTCTTACGCCCAGAAATCTTCCACCGTGTCAAACTTGGAGATGAGACGCAGATTTTCTGTCCAACTTTTGCTCTTATCATTTTTGAAATACCACAGGGCCCATCTGCAGAGGAGAAAATTAGCACAGTATTATATTCATGTCAAACTTTACAAAGAGCTGTCAAGATAGTGTCAATGTTTCTTTAAACCAAAAGAAAACAAATGACAGTAGTTGCACTATTTTTACTGTAAACAATAAGGTTACATTGTCACTTTAAATGCTCATAAAGGGGTTCTTTCATTTGAAACAGTAATTATTACTATAGTATATTTTTGCAATAAGAATAGGCCTGTCACAATAGCTAATTTTCATGAGTCTGTTAATTGCCCCAGAAATAAAGGTGATAATTGATAGTATTGTCTTTTTAAGACTATTTTATCGGCCGCAGACTCGCTACATTTGCCGATCCAATTAACTGATCTTTCTGTTTACTTTTGTCATCATAGGGATCCTGAATGCAGCTGCAAATAGAGACCATTTTTACGCAGTGCCAGCATTTTTATAACCCGTTGCTCATGTGCAACATGCAGATTTGGATTTCTCTCTCCCATCAAACAGCGTATACAACACACATCAATTGCAGACAATTCATGCCAAAAGTTTATCATTTGCATGTGTCTAAAAGTTTTGACAGTTTAAACTTTCATTTTCCCCAAAGCTGCTCTTGTACACCCGACCCGACACACGCACACACACAGCAACCTGTCATCAGTGCACGTGTACAGAGCGACCTCTCTTATATCTTAAAGCTACAGTAACCCAATTCATCTCTCAATAAAATCACTCTCTGCTCTTTACTGAAAAACTGTTGTACTTTACACAAATGCGTGTATATTTAATTCATACAGTAAGGACTGTGAAGTGTTTTTTTTTCATTACTTTTAACAGACATAAGTCTTTTTAAAGGCATATTAAATTTCTCTTTGCAGAAGAAATATTTGTTGTGCTAATTTATTTGATTCTCTATTAAAACAATAATACGCCTATTTACGGAGGCTTTGACAGCTGCGTCACACATTAGCGCAATGTCACCAGTGGTAAACAAATACCTGTACACAGGTCGTAGCAGCAAACACACTGTGCATTGATCATGCTATCGTAGGTTATCTTTAGACACAAGACCGGGAAAATGGCCGTCTTTGAACCTCTCTCACTGCATGACCATCGATTGTCATTTTTGACAATAAAAATATGCACTTTTAAACGACAACTTCTCGTCTTCCCTTGGCTGTGTGACGACGAGCCAGCGCGACCTCATGTAATTGCGTAATGCTGTGGAAAGGTCACGTGTTACATATATGAAACACACATTTGCGGACCATTTTAAACAATAAACTGACACAAAGACATTAATTAGTATCATTAACACATAAAACAACATCTGAACGGTCCTCTTTCTCCACACTTGTAAACACTGGGGCGTAGTTTTGCATACGCCATCTGTGACCTCTTGATGTGATGTATTGTGTGAGGTTGTGCTGGTATCACAGGACCGGAGATAGACGAGAAGTTGTGGTTTAAAAGTGCATATTTTTTATTTTTCTTGCCAAAAATGACAATTGTTTCGCTAGGTAAGACCCTTATGCCTAATTTGAGATCATTTAGAGTCCTGTGAAACTCTGTTGAAACTGCAAATTTGAACTACATTGAAACTGTTAAGTATTGGGGTCCATTAAAATTAGAAAAATCCTGAAATGTTTTACTCAAAAAAAAAAAAAAAAAAAAAAATTTCTTCTCGACTGAACAAAGAAAGACATCAACAGTTTGGATGACATGGTGGTGAGTAAATTATCTGGATTAATCCTTTAAGGCAGCTCTAACATGCATTTTAGTCTCAGACTAGACTGTCTGGGAAACTATGGGGCGGTGTCGCGGACAGGGATTAGCTTAATCCAGGACTAGGCCTTGGTTTAATTAGGAAAAATAACTAATTTTAAAAAAAATGCTTTACTGAAAACATTACGTGTGTGCATTTTGAGGCAAAACAAAGGGCACTGGTGTATTTTAAGATATGTCAGTTCAAGTTGTTTTCAGTTTGGACAGCTCTTAAAAATGTTTTAGTCTAGGACTAGTCTAATCCCTGTCAGGGAACCCGCCGTATGTGATATAGTTATGTATTAGAAAACTCTCTATTGTAAAAATCTTTTCATTGCTTATGCTTTTAAACAAAGTAGACATGCCGGCTAGTTTAAGTTAATTTCCTCACATCTCATTCACATCGGAGATGCAGGTTGTAACTTTGAAACCGATTCCAGTCAGATTTATACTCTCAAACTTTTGCTTTATACACTTTATACACTCAAACACCCCTGTCTTGCCTGTCACTGTTCGCTCTGTGTGTGTGCATGTGTGACGCTATAACAGACACTTTGGCAATATATCATCTCTTCAAAAAACAGAGAGGTCATGTTCATTAATCATGCGATAATTAGAAGTTAGACGCACTATTCGAAAACAGCCATGATTAATTTAATGCTCGAGTAGTCATTTTAAAGACTAAACAGATACTTCAGTCAAGGCGACCCACTTTATGTAAAATAAAAAACAGTTTTCATTAGGCTAATTATATGACAGGCCTCTTTATCTCGTGTAAGGGTTAAAATTCTATACATTGAAAGGAAAACTGAAACAAAGCAGCTGCACTAAACAGCTATAAAAACACCATTGTTATAAGATACAATAAGAGTCCAATTGTTTTTTAACCAGCAGCGATTGGTGTGAATGTGACAGATTCACTCTGTGACTGATACTAAACCGTTATCTGTTGTACATTGTAGCTTATCCTGTGATGACCTTTAAACTTTCAGTTATTCATTACTGACTTGAAAGAAAAGAAACCTAAAACGAATGCTCATCATGAACATTTTTCACAGAAATACAGCCACAGGCAGTGAAACGTCAGAAAGGACTGGAATGAAAGAGCTCAGCATGTAAGCTCAGCACTTCCTGTTCCCCTGCAGTATACTGGCTGATGGCCATTGCAACACTCATATGACTCTTGAGCATTAAATTATAACTTTACGCAAGTTTTGATCAAACTGACAATTTTACTATAAAATAATTGTGTAAATATGTTTTTATATTATAATAATTATTTTGAGTAATTCTAAAAAATAAAAAAATAAAATCAACTTAATTTTATCATGTTTAATCCACTTAAATTTGTAAGAAGCAAGTTAATTCAATAAATTTGTGTTGAAAGTACATAAATGATTTTGGTAGAGATAAAAAAGTGTAGCCTTAGCTTTAGTTAAATCTTATCGAATTTTCAAAATGTGAGAGACCACAAAAATGACAACACAACACCATTATTCGTATAGTGTGTGTATTGCCGCTATGTGATCATGACCGCACACCACACACTTTTACAAACAACACAAGTCTCTACGGAGAACACAAGAAATCTCGCAATGTCTCTCACAGGGCTGTCACTTTTGTGAAAACATCTTTTTTGATTTTTACGACATAAGTGTTTATTGAATCGATTGTAAAATCGATTTTCCATGTCTAAAAAAAAAACCTTTCCATTTTCAACGTCAAATAATGGACGAACGTAAAGAGAGCGCTGGAAACGCACAAGTCAGTAATATTTCTTATTTATTGGCATGAAGTTTCATGCAGAATAACAAACAGCAACAGGAGTGCAACATTCTCGAAAAAAATATATGCAGAGTGGACTGCTGCCATTAAATAACAAACATTAGTGCAGGCTTCAACGCGGCTGTATTTATGATTGATTTAGGCAATTCATGATATGGGAACTCACGATTGCAAAGTTTGCATACCACTTTGTCCTTATATTTTGATTTTCAGTCCAAAACCTGAAGTGCTTCCATATCTAACTCCTCAAGTTATCCGGGGTTATCACTCGTCTCTGGTGTTGCACAGGTTTATTGCAGTTGTACTCCATTTTCTTTGCAAAACACTAGATGCAGCGACTGAAACTGTGAAACTATAAGCTGTCTAGCTTTCGTAATGCCTACTGCACTTTCGGAATTCTTTATTTTCTTTTTCTGCTTGTTTGTGAGTTTTGTTACATCTATATTGTTTAATAGTTTAATTCTTTAAAAATTAATAGTGTACATATTGGGTTAAAATCGATTCCCTATTTTCATTTTCAGAACTTTTTTTGGTTGGTCCGAACTATGACTGCAGCTATTAGGGTTTTGATTTTTATCAGCTCGCTTTCTGATGGAGTATAGTTTAGTTTCACGTGACAGTCCACAGCGTGCGTTTGTCCTTGGGGTTCACCCCACAACAAGATATCTGATCGCAAATATTCAACATGTTGATTTGAATGTTGATTTGCCAAAGGAGCGCCTCCGGCGTGCTTCCAAGCATATTCATTCACTCTTAACACACCATGCACCACAGGAAAATCTCCAAATGATCATCTTTAGGTGTGTTCGAGTTCATGCTGTACTGCACAGATCGATAAGCAAGGTTTGCAGCTTGCAGTCGGTGGAGGAGCTGAAGACGGAGCCGTCAAGTCGGACACCTGCTGCTTCCCGTAGTGATGTGTGCGCTGTGTTTCTTTTTTGTAACCATGAATAAAGTGAATTTGTAAGAAAACAAATCTTTTACTAAAATTTGCAACAGGAAACATAAGCCTAGATTATTAAAATGCCAATAAAGTTTACTCTTTCGCTCATTTTCATTTTTTTTTACATGGAACAATAACATATTAATGTTATATTAAGTAGTTTTACCTGTTATAAAAACATGAATTTATAATCTTTATTAACAGAATGAACTAAAAGTTGGATTAAACATAAAACGCATGTGATCGCGAACAATCACAAAAAGCCGTGTCATCATCAGAACTCAGTGCAGCCGTTCGGGAGAAGATTCTGCGGCTGAGGCAGCCGGCTATTATCGAATTGCTCTCGCGGTTCTTTAATGTCATAAATCAGTCACATGACATCACTATCAGCTCAAGTCGGACAAAATTTCTAACCGGCATGCACTGCTTTTAGCCAGCTGTCGATCGGTCTGCGCAGCGTTGCATGAAGTCGAACACACCAATTATGTGTGTGACGGCCTTAGGCAGTGAATTTGTAGTGACTTTGGGGAGTAAATTCTGAAATTAAATGCTATTTTAACTAGGGGTGCAACAGTTCTTGGTAAAGAATTGAACAGTCTCGTTCCCCTCCCACGGTTCGGCACGCACGAGCACCGTGTTTGATTCAACCACGCATTTCTAATATAGTTTGATGAAAAAACAACGTATAAAACCTCTAATGCAGTGATTCCCAACCGGGGGTACGCGTACCCCAGGGGGTACGGGAAGAGTTTCCAGGGGGTACGCGAAAAGATTTACATTTTGCTTTGATCTCATTTATGTCTTTCGTTTGTCCAGTCATTGACCTACGATTGATTTTTGTGAGGAAAGCATTGTAAAAAGGACAACTTTGTAATTTTAATCTTATCATTATAGCTGTCAAGAGTAAATGCGCTGCATGATCCAAAACGCAATAGCGATGTCCAACTCAAGAACGATCTGACTATTTTTAATGAACCTGAATAGTTTCTAAAGACACAAAGTTTATTAACTATAATTAATGTTTAAATAATGTTATAGAGAGCTCAATTCCAAATAAGCGCCGGAGTTGAAAATTTGCGTGTGATTTACTACAAAGGCGCAAATAAAATACACAGGCACAATAATGACATAAGCACATTTCTCTAATGACCACTGCAATCTACTAAGAGCAGCGCAAATTAGTACAGGGTCACAAATAAGAGACATCGGCAGGACATCGCAATGAAAATGCGGACTGCGGAGTGTGAAATTCCAGCTAAGTAAAAGTACACTATGAACCGGAGGACGAAAGATAAAGGGTAAAAGAAGTTTTGAAATACCTGATTTTACTTCTCCTCCTCTTTTCTCCAGCAAATTAAACATAGCATGGCTTGGCAAACTATATATTTATTTTAAAGTATGTTCCTCTGGCAAAATGTAATACTCTCCTCGCATTAATGTTAATGTAGGAAAACTTCCACAAATGCATATGCAATAAGGTCGCAAAAATATCACCTTTTCAGAGCTACATATCTACTGCGTGTCTTTAGTAAGTTCAGTCGTTTTTTGACGGCAAAATGATGGTTTGCGCAAGCTGTTAGTAAATCTGGCCCTTAAAGGGGTCATATGATGAATTTTTTTAAATTTGTAAAATAAGTCTTTGGCGTTCCCAGAGTCCGTATGTGAAGTTTTATCTCAAAACACCCTACAGATAATTAATTATAGGATGTCAAAATTGCCATTTTGTAGGCCTAAGCAAAATGTGCCGTTTGTGTCTTTTAAAATGCAAATGAGCTGATAAAATGCAAACACTGATCGCAATGGTAGTGGTTTGTTGAAATAAACATGCTTCATCAGTCAGTGCTTTTTACTTTAATGTTTAAAATTACTTAATTAAAATTACTAATTATTTGTCTTAAAAACACAACTTTGGTTTAGTTTCGATAAAGGGGTACTTGAGCCTTACTGATAGGGCTGTGGGGGTACTTAGGGCTAAAAAGGTTGGGAACCACTGCTCTAATGTATGGTTCTAAATAAGCTCTGTGTGTGTTTACATGAGAGTACCTGTCCAATCAACACGTAGTGTGCAAATCTGTTGGCAACCTCACGTGTGTGTGTGTGTTGCGGACAGTTAGCGCGGCAAGCTAATGAGAAAAGCCGCTAATTCTTAAAAATTAAGATTTATTTATAGAGTGTTTTTAATACAAATATTTTCATTTTCACCATGACGTATACGCCCCGTCCCCAGTTAATCGAGTACTCATTCTTCAGACCTATGGATTAATCGAAATGAAAAAACGAGATAAACGCCCATCCCTAATTAGTGTTTATTGTTAATTTATCTCTGTGATTTAGAAGAGTTCCTGTTTCTTCTTTGAGTTTTGTGGTTACCTTTGTTCAAAAGAGTGGTGCTTGTGTTTAGACTGTACGTGACACAAAGCTTATTTATACTTGGAATTAAGATGCGTTTTGGTCGATCAGATGTGAAACGTTTTGAGCTCTTCCACTTTCGACTACATTCATATGGAGTCGTACACTTCTGAACCCAGTTGCAAGATAGCAATAGACTTTGGTGTAGACCCACCCCTGGGTTGTACCTTACAACTTTCTTAAATTGAAGGAAGGTCACCAAAGGACAAAGTCTGCTTATAAGTAAAAGTCTATTACCTGTTTTGCAAAGGATGTTTGATATACTGTTCAGGGTTTGTCACAGCAGTTGTAGGACTATCAGCACAGCCTTCTTCAATTTCAGTTCCTCGCTGCATGAATGAAAAACAGAGCATTCATTAATGAGAGATCATGATCATTTAGTATATATCACAAACAAATATACCATGATCAATTCATTCAACGAGTCATGATTTTCTCAGCTGAATAACCTTAAACTGACCCAATAGGACATTGCGCGCAAGTGCACCTGCTCAGTTGGTAGAGCACTATGTTAGAAGTGTGGGTTAGAAAATACATACTAATAAAATGTATACTTTGAATAAAAATAAGAGAAATGCTTTGGATAAAAGTGTCAGCCAAATGCATAAATACAAATAATGTCTTCACTTCTTAATGGACTTTCAGAAAAGCCATCAAAAAGCTTTATTAGGGGTATGTTGCAAACATGCTGGCATTTAGATCCTCTGATACAATTCCAGTTATAGCATGACACGTAGTCTTTTAAAACTAATGATCCCATGACCAATGACCATGTATTGTACTACTGAATGATTATACACAAATTACTACTGAGTCAGAAAGATTAATGCAACATTACAGTTCAATTTTAAGTCATACACCCTCTACTGTCCATTATTATATACGCTTCTCACAACACATCTACACTTAAACGATCAAAAAATGTTGTCTATATTTATAGGGTTAAATTTTAAAATGTCAAGCACTTTTTCACATTCAAATGTAACACCGAGCTATTAAATCGATTCATCTGCCACGGCTGAGCAGCACGCTAGCGGGAGCTGCTAGTATCACAGTTAGCCATGAACACACGTGTCCAGATGTCTGAAGAATTGATTCCATCCCGTCTCGCCGACAGAGAACCCAACACTGTTCGCTTCAAAAGCGCTACGGGATTAATTCAGTGATCCGAATCCGTCCGTTAACGAATGTGTGAAACGGGGATTTGTCGCGGTCTGGACCCTCCCTGTCTCTCAAGTCACCAGCAACACAAGTGCCACCCCGAAACCTGACTGAACGCCACAGTCGCGATGTTCACCGCCTTCAGCTTTCAGTAGTAAATTTCACTGTTCGGACAAGCCCCACAGACAACACAGCAGACACCGTTTACCATTTCTGGTCGCGATGAAGCTGTAAATGAAAGAAGCCCGCTCACTCTTACCGGCTCCGAAGTCGCCATCTTGCCTGTAAAAATTCTTCTGACCGTTCGACGCTACTGCGTCACGCGCGCGCTCGATAATCTACGGAGACCGGTGGGGTTCAATCATTTAACGCGCGATTCTGAAACGCTTTGAGTACTGCGGCGGCACCATGGTACAAAATCAATATTGTATATAAATGTGATGATGAAGTATTATTACTGAATGGATATCATATTTTCAACTTATTCGATGTATATTTAAGCAGAAAAAATACATTTAAACCAGGGGTTCTTAACCTTGATCACTTCAGGTCTTCAAGGCCAATATTTGAAGGCCTCCCAAGTCCCTCAATTTCTAGCAAATAAAATAGGCTACTTAACTTACCAGATGTATTTTCTTTACAAAAATAATTAAACATTAAGAAATACCAATATTTTTGTTGTTTTAGCTTATTTGAATGCTTGTTTTGTCTTAATTTATAGAATTTTAAGCCATCCCTAGGCCCCCTTGGAAGTTTGTTGTACTATAGTAGTTAGATTGTAGTATACTGTAGTATATTATTATATTATACATTATGTAAGGAATAATTGACGACGGGCCATTGAATTATAAGAAAATAATGCACACCAAGGTGGTAAAGCGGAGTGCCGTTACACCGCAGGTGTGCATTATTTTCAAATGATTTAAAGGACCGGAGTCAATTATTCCGCTTATACCACGGTTACCACAAACATTGCTCTAGTGCCTGTTTTTAAGACATTTGAAAAGTTAGGTGTGCGGTTTACAGAAAAATAATCAACACCCATAGAACATTTCTCAGCCAATCAGAATGCAGCATTCAACAGACCCGTGGTATAATATATATTATAGTAGGTAGTAGTAATAACTTCACAATGTTAATGTATTTTACAGAATTATTTAGCAACTACTGTAGTAAACAATGTAGTATACTTACATGTTTACTTTAATATTATATATACTGTTTATTTCAGCAGTTCTAGTGCAATAAAACGAAATTGAAACAATTTCAAATGAGATAACCATGGTTTTATAATAGTAAAAGTTTAGTAACCATGTTTTTGTGTGTTTTCTACAAACACTTGGTTATACAGGTTCCATAGTTAATGTATGGTTTCTGTAGTTAATTTTTATAAGTGTTGTTTCAGATTCCAAACGGACTGTGAAATTCCAATTACTACTCTAATTCTACCACACACTAGGTGTCGCTATAATTAGTGAATTATCAAAGACCTTCACAGACAACATACAGTGAGGAAAATAAATATTTGAACACCTCGGCTGTTTCTCAATATGCGTTCTTCAGCGATCTTGCGTCCTCGTGTCCTCGCTCTACGTCATCATTAACGGTCGAAGTTCATTCCAATTCTCAAGAACGCAAGGACAGAGGACGCATGAAAATACCCGGATGTGTTCTTGATATCGAGGATGCATCGAGTGCAGCCTTGCTGAAATCGCTTTACGCCCCAGAAGTCATTGCGGCAAAACTTCCGAGTTCGTTCTTCCCAGGTCGCCTGGCAAGACCGATCTCCACGAGGACGCAAGTCCGTTCTTTGCGTTCTTGGAATTGAGAAACAGCCCTTGCTATTTTGCAAGTTCTCCCACTTAGAAATCATGGAGGGGTCTGAATTTGTCATGGTAGGTGCATGTCCACTGTGAGAGATCACACAATCCAGAAATCACAGTGTATGATTTTTTTAACTATTTATTTGTATGATAGTAGCTGCGAATATGTATTTGAACACCTGAGAAAGGCAATGTTAATATTTGGTACAGAAGCCTTTGTTTGCAATTACAGAGGTAACCTGTAGTTTTTCACCAGGTTTGCACACACTGCAGGAGGGATTTTGGCACACAGATTTTCTCTAGATCAGTCAGGTTTTTGACCTGTTGCTGAGAAACACGGAGTTTGAGCTTCCTCCAAAGATTCTCTATTGGGTTTAGGTCTGGAGACTGGCTAGGCCATACCAGAACCTTTTTATGCTTCTTACAGAGCCACTCCTCGGTTATCATGGCTGTGTGCTTCGGGTCATTGTCATGTTGGAAGACCCAGCCTCGACCCATCTTCAATGCTCTAACTAAGGGAAGGAGGTTGTTCCCCAAAATCTCGCAATACATGGCCCTGGTCATCCTCTCCTTTATACAGTGCAGTCGCACTGTCCCATGTGCAGAAAACACCCTCAAAGCATGATGCTATCACCCCCATGCTTCACAGTAGGGATGGTGTTCTTGGGATGGTACTCATCATTCTTCTTCCTCCAAACACGTTTAGTGGAATTATGTCCAAAAGTTCTTTTTTGGTCTCATCTGACCATGTGATTTTCTCCCATAACTCCTCTGGATCAGCCAAATTGTCATTGGCAAACTTAAGACGGGCCTGGACATGTGCTGGTTTAAGCAGGGGAACCTTCCGTGCCATGCATTAATTTATCTTAGTGTATTACCAACAGTAACCTTGGAAACGGTGGTCCCAGCTCTTTTCAAGGTCATTGACCAGCTCCTCCCATGTAGTTCTGGGCTGATTTATCACCTTTCTTAGGATCATTGAGACCCCACAAGGTGAGATCTTGCATGGAGCCCCAGTCTGAGGGAGATTGACAGTCATGTTTAGCTTCTTCCATTTTAATGATTGCTCCAACATTGGCCCAATTTCACCAAGCTGCTTGGCAATTTCCTCGTAGCCCTTTCCAGCCTTGTGGAGGTGTACAATTTTGTCTCTAGTGTCTTTGGACTTAGCCATAGTAGTTGGATTCTTACTGATTGTATGGGGTGGACAGGTGTCTTTATGCAGCTAACGACCTCAAACAGGTGCATCTAATTTAGGATAATAAATGGAGTGGAGGTGGACATTTTAAAGGCAGACTAACAGGTCTTTGAGGTGTACAAGTGCTTATTTGCAGCTGTATCATACAAATGGATAGTTGAAGAATCATATAGTGTGATTTCTGGATTTTTTTTTTATTGTGTCTCTCACAGTGGACATGGACCTACGACGACAATTTCAGACCCCTCCATGATTTCTAAGTGGGAGAACATGCAAAATAGCAGGGTGTTCAAATACTTATTTTCCTCACTGTATGTCTGTGTAAAGGGTCAGAAAGTTCAGAGAATGTTCTGCTTGAATGCAAGTCAAATGGTCACACAGTTCACCATATTCTAAAACAAAGTTAATCTCATTCAAATATAATTAATAAACATAATTAATTAACTTAATCAATGTATAAGTTGTTTGTCCAGTTGGCGCAAATTTGGTATATTAAACTACTACATTGCAAAACTATGGTGAATTCTTAAACTATCAGCTTAAGCCTCTAGAGTTTAATAACTCAACAATAGTTTAAATGAAACCCCATTCTGCAAATAAAAAAGCCATACAATGTAAGTCACAACTGTACTGTGCATTTTATTTTCTAAAAGAAAAATCCAAAAAGCTGGTGCTTTTTTCATTTCAAGTCACACAAAGAATGAATACAGTAAGTTTTAAAGTCATGATCTTGTTTGCTTAAAAAAAAAAAGAGGTGTAAAATTATATAACACAGCTTACATTCATACTTAAAGCTGAAGTGTGTAATTTTTTTATACTTATTAGGTGATCTGTTGGCTGAATTCAACACTGTGGCTTTGTGCTGCTATGAGTACATTGACCTGTTTGTTTGAGCATCCCAACCAACCCAACACAGCAACATTGGCTTTTAGTGTAAGTTTGAGACATGATTATCTGTTTGTCTGACCAATTGCAGGTGGGTTAAGTGTTTGTACAAATATTTCAGTTTAGTG